>NC_140077.1:51867244-52109744 GCF_964194135.1 Talpa europaea
TTTATTTCTGGAATTATTATTTCCAGACCCTTTCATCTCATTCAGGTTTTCTCCAGATTATGTGAAATAGTTTATGAATTTTTAATTTCTCTTGCTTTATAATCAGTTTTTAAGCAGTAAGGTTCAGGCTAATTATTGGAGTCTGTGGTGCTCCAATAATTCTTTGATCTGACACTGATAAATGGATATGTAGGCAAGTATTCCTCTTACATACATTCAGGATGTCCAAGCTTTAGAATCACAGCTCTTTTTCTTAGTAGGCATTAGGAATAGATTTGTTTTGAGCTTAGCTACTTGATGCAGATTCTTCTAAAAAAATGTATAAAACCACTAGGGACTAAGTTCATCATAAACTGAACCTGATCTTTATACTGACTTCCAAATCACTATGAATTCAGCAGTTGGTTTACTTACACATTTTATTGGAGATATAATTCACATACCAATAAAATATTCTATTTTAGCATTTCATTCATTGTTTTTAGAATACATCCAGCCCTGTCTCTCATGGTTCCAGAGTGTGAACAAAGGAGCTAGACAGACTAGAGGGTGTTTGAGGGATACCCATGGGCGAGTTCCTTGATCCCTATAATTCTGTTACTTCCGTCAAGTAGAGAGTACCTTCTCATTTCATAGGGTTACTGTGGAGAAAAAAAGTATGTGAAGTACTTAAGAAATAAAGCCCTCGTTATATAGTAAGATCTTAATAAATATCAGCTATTATCATTATTATATTCACTCTATAGAAAAAGTTGTCATCCCATAGGTTTTGTTTAAGTCACAGTTAATAATAGCCAACCATAAAATTGAAGATGTCTTTATAGCAAGGTAGAAAACTAATAGTTGGATCCAGCATTCATGGTGTATTAATGGTAAATGTCTTTTTATCATACTTAACATTTTTATTGAAGTAACATTGCATTATAAAATTATGGGTTTTGGGTGTTAATTTTTGAGATTCAACATGTGGATATACGACAGAAAGATCACTATTTAAAACTTCCAGTCCTTCACCATACCAGAATGTCTTTACATATGAAAATTGAAAAGACAGCATAGTTCTGCAAAGCATGCAGTTTAAATCTTTATAGATGAGGGCCCTGAAGTTCAGAGAAGTCAACCTAACATATATAGGATTACCACACTAGTAGCACAGGAATGACATATAGTTCTACCTGTTTTAAAAGGCTTATTAGGGCCTCCCCGGTGGCCAGCGGTTGAGCGCTGAGTTGCGAAGCTGCCCGCGGCCTCTGCGACGCCGGTTCGATCCCCGGCTGCTCCCCAGCCACCGGAGGAGGGTCCCACATGGCGCGCAGACCTCTCCTGCCGCCCGCTGCTCCCCTCAGCAGTGTGCTTCGCTCCTTCTGCCTGCTCTGCTCCCTGCTCTGGCTCTGGTGAATTCTCTTACCCTCCCGAGCTTCTGACTGTACCTAGTGCTTGTATAAACAAACAAACAAATAAATAAATAAAACATGCCTCTATAAAAAAAAAAAAGTGTTTAAAAAAAAATAAATAAAAGGCTTATTAACTCTATCCTACTTACTTTATAACAGTGTGTCCTGTGGAGAAGAAATAAACCTAACAAGGAAAATTGTTAGATTTTAAACCTCTAGATTTAAAAATCCAGAAGAATAGTCATTTTAAATGTGTTATATATTTAATGAGCATACATTAAGTGTTTATAGATATGGTGATATTTATATTATATACCAGCTACAATTTCAAATGATTTCTGATGGATGGTAACAGGCAATGGTAATTAAGATTTCTAATTTTTGTATATTTTAAAGCATAAAATATGGTCATTTCTTATCAAGAAATTTGTAAAGAAATAATGAAAATGTTGAAAAGAATCAATACAAAGAGAGTGAATTGAATTAGGGTATAACATAGCTGATTTGGGATTTTTTTTTTATATGGAGAGAATAAGAGAAAGGGATTTTTCCATAAAGATTATTTGTTTTAAGAAAAATAAGCAAAACATTTTTATGTATCTAATATTTCTTAAATGCTAAAGTAGGTTACTAATTTTGAAAATGTGCATATACTATACAAGGATTTTCTTTCTTTTTTTTTTAATGGATAACTACCATGATACTTTAAGCTCCTGAAGGCAGGGTATATGTCTTAATCATCTTTGAATCACCAGCATCAGGCATAATGCTGATGTGGGCGCTCACTCAATCTTGGAGAATATGTAGAAAGGAGAACCTCTGTTTAATAAATAGCTACCTAAGGAGTATTTCCTATACCCCTAAGCTTTGCTAAGATTAATATACAGGAGAAAAAAATTATAGAGATCATTTACTTCAAAAAAATCTTCTGAGAAAGTCACAATATTCTGGGGAGAATATTGACTATTCTAAGTCAGTGCTGCCAACAGAACTACCTACCATAATGTAAATATTCTGTAACAACAGTGATCACTAGACACATGTGATTTTTGAGTACTTGAATGTGACTAGTGGTTCTAAGGAAAGTCATTTAATATTTGTTTAGTTTTAATTAATTTCAAATAGTCACATATGGTCAGTGGCTAGTTCATTTGACAGTGCAATTCTAGCAAGAATACCAAATATGCTAATAATATAGTGTTTATTTTTTAATACATATTGCAGTATGACCTATCAAGCAGGCATAGAATTTGAAATTTTTTAAGATTTATTTTTAGACTGTAATTCCTTGATTTCATTGCAATATGTCTTCATTTTGTTCCTAATCAACTAATTTTCAAATAGGAATTAGTCTTACCTTTACTCAGACAAACAATGCCCCAAATCAACCTTATACTGAGGGCACCTGTCAGCTGTCTTAAAGAAACAAGGATATGACCCAATGTCCTGGGTTCTGTGTGTTATCATAGAAATAGTAGATCAAGTTTCTTTACTACATTTTTAAAGACCAGATGAACTTTGGTTCTATTTTAGACAATTAAAAGAAAATGTAAATATTTCCAAGTTTAAAGAATCAAGCACTCTGGAGCAAAAAAAAAAAAAAAATAAGGACTAACTTGCTAAAGTATAGTGGTTTTCTTCATATAGTAAACTAAAAAAATAAAGAACCACTATAAACATTATATAGATGAAACTCAGATTTCATACCAATTTCAAGCCCCACTTACCACCATTCTTTTCCTTGTTCTTAAAAATATTTCATTCTTGTTGACAAATCCCCCCTCCACAAATAGACTGCCAAGATAAAAATCAATCTTTTGAAAAAAATTCAACCATTATTTTTCCTTGAATGTCAAAGTACTTGTGGGAAGAAAAGCATAAGCATACTTCAGCTTTCATGTTAAAGCCTACCCTCTCTACCCTACCCCCCACCACAACTTGTTCCTGGGTAGTTGAAAGCTAGCAAGATGAAAATAATACATAAAATAAATCAGTGACCAGATCACTGATGACTTCCTTAAAGAAAAATCATTCATTTTTTTTATATTATCTAATCTATTTTCCTTCATTCATGACAGTTAAGCTTTATCATCTATGATGAATGACCCAGTCTTAGCTCACGTTTCATTTTTAACCCCCTTTTCCATAAATGAGTTCTATGTTCTACATACTTCTTTTTTTGTGTGCATAGGAGAACTGGGGTGTAGGCCAGAGGTGCAGGGTGGTGAGAAGATTCCCCAGAGACAGAATTGGGAGCAGAACAGGCAAATCTACTGAAATACACTGCTGAGGGGAGCAGTGGGCGAGACAAGAGAGGTCTGCTGCACCATGTGTGGGTTAGTTCCTTGGCCAGTAGTGGAACTCAGAGCATAGAGGTGATAATGCTGAGACTTAACCTTAGGCCACCAGGGAGGCCTCATACTACTTTCATTCCCATTTTTGTTTTACTCTCTTCTCTGAAAAATCTTATACCCAAGTATTTAAAAATCATGTTAGCTAATATTTTTGATCACTAGTTTTTACTAAACAACACAATATGTTGTTCAGTATGAACACAATGAAGACATTAGAATAACTCCAGAGAAAGACAGTTTCAAGGCGGAGGAAGGATTTGTCCAGTGTAATGTGATGGCTAGGCTCATCATCTGTGGGCATCACATAGACCTAATTCCATCCTGTCTCCTCCATATACCAGCTGTGTGGTCCTAACCAAGCACTCAGTGTCTCTAAACTTTATACAGTAAAGCTACCTCGCAGGGAACTAATGGGGAACAGATGAGCTCTACTATATGTCAAGCTCTTAGCATGATGCCTGATACATGAGAACCACTCAGCTGATGTTAATCATAGCCATGGCTTCCATGGCTCCTACAGTTGTGCCAGAGAGCAAGTGGGGACTGAAAGGATGCCTCTCTCACTTGCCAAGCCATCTGGCCTGCATGACAAAGCTGTACTCTTTTCTAGTTTGCTCACAGCTCTGTCTAGTTGCTAAGCCATGTACCTTCAGTGCCCACCAAATACCCTTTCTCAAATCTTACAAAGACATCAGCAGGGCTAGTGGAAAGCCTGACCACAACCAATGACAATGACACCCAGCACCACCATCCAGCCAGGAACTATTGAATAGATATATCTAGATCTCGAAAATCTGGACTTCTGACTCCAGATTTAGTTGTTTTTCTACAATACTTCTTTGCTCCATATGTTCTCAAATTAAGGATGCCTATAAAAAAGTACGTTGCATGGAACAAAAATGTCACATAAATGTCAGCTGCTATTTAAATTTTCCATTGCTAATCAAGGTACTTCATAGTGCTTGTATGACTCAAAAGGATATGGTATATATATATTCAGGAAAAATTATAGTGGCAAAATAAGATGGAATTAACAGTTATTTCCATCACTAGCAAGCTAGGGAACAAAGCCTCATTGGTTATGCTAATGAAGCAGGTGTGTTAACAAAACTCTATTGAGGAAGAGGCTAGAATGACACAGGGGAGAGTTGGTGTGAGTGTGAATAACCTGCTGTTACCACTAAGGTATCATGTGGCAGGAGCAGCTTCATTGGCAACAGACGTAGTATCTTGTTCTAGCACTTGTCAATTCATGTTTCCTCGGAAGAAGAAATAGTTCAAAACAAACATTCATTCTCCTCCCCCTAAAATACATCCTCTTTAAAGTGCATAGAGTTGAATCCATTTTGTAAGTTTAATTAAAATTTCACTTTAATTAAACTCACAGAGTTCAATTAAACATGTTAAAATTGTGCCTCTGAAGTCAGACCCCAAGGGATGTTTTGTAGTTTGTGGTTATGCTGGACCCAGGAGTATTTACTAGCAGAACAATCCTATATCCTTAGGTTACTAACTGAAGAGTTTGAGAAATGCTGAAGTCCTTCACTATCCAATACAGTAGCCACTAGCTAAATATGGCTATAAAGCACCTAAAATACGGATAATATAAATTGAGATGTGCTACAAATGTAAAATACACCAAATAGACAAAGATTTAGTACAGCCCCCAAAATATATTCCAGTAAGCTTTACACTGGTTACATGTTGAAATGGTAGTATTTTAGTTCTACAGGGTGCTAAATAAAACATATTGTTAAGATTAGTTTTACCTATTTTTTAATTTTTTGATGTGCCTATGAGAGTGTTTAAAACTATATATGTGCTTGAGTTATTTTTATTAGACAGTGCTGCTGTGGACATTTTATAAACTTTGTTTTAACACACCTATTAGGTTTTAAAATCAAAATCATTGCTGCCTAAGTATCACAAGAAGGCTTTGAGGACATACGCGTTATGCTATTATTTTCAAATTCCAATTATAATGATACAAAATGTTGCTGAAGTTATAGGAAAATATTTTCTCACTTTTTGTCATTGCTTAACTTTCAGGTAAGATTAAATAATTTTACCAATAATGGTACAGTTGTAAACTGAGGCCGGAAAAGAAGAATGAATCAGTTATGTGACAAAATGAATTTTCCATAATTTATTTTCTAACTGTATCAATATTTTAGAAACAGCTTTCTCAGTTAAAAAAATGCTACATCAGTTTATTTCAGTTGAACTTACATGTTTTTACTTTAATCAGATGAGACAAATAGCAATCTTAAGAGTTTTAGGTTAGACGGCAAAAGCAGTTGAACTCAATAGTGAAATAGGCAGCTTTTTGTTGTACACAGCACCATCTGTTGGGAAAATGTAGTAACAACTTTGAAAAAATCTGGAGGAAAATGTAATAACTAAACTCAACCAAATGAGGATTGCGGTGGGCTGTGCAAAACAGCACACCAAAAAAGAGTTAATAAAACCATAACAAAGAAGTGAACCTGTACTTGTGAGACTGGGCATTATTTTTAAAATTTTTTTTAAAAGTAAAAGTAAAAGTTAAATTATTTATTTATGCATACAAGAACTGGGTATGCATAAATACCTCTTCCTACCCCTAAAACATGTACAATGTGTACACCAGTGTTTCCTCAACAAATCAGCAAACGAACCATAACAAAACGCCAACTTGCTTTTAGTCTAGTGCCATGAAACTGTCATTTTAAATGAATTGACAGTGACTACCATATTGCAAAAGAGAAAGAAACTACCAGAACAGTACCCCCATACCTACTAGTCAGGAAATGAAAATGGGACTAAAGCAATGAGCATTAATTAATAGTGCCAAGTTTCAGGCCTCCCTGGTGACGCAGAGATTAAAATCTCAGTGCTATCAAGCTATCGCCAAGGACTGTGGCATGAGTTCAATCTGTGGCCAGGGAGCTGACCCACATGGCTCAGCAGACCTCTCCTGGTGCCCACTGCCCTCAGCAGTATATTTCAGTAGATCTGCCTGTTCTGCTCCTCACTCTGTCTGTAGTGAATCCTCTCACCCCTGCACCTCTGGCTTATATCCCAGTTCTTGTATGTATAAATAAATAATTTTAATTTTACTTTTAGATTTACTTTTAAAAAAAATTTTAAAAATAATGCCCAGTCTCACAAGTCTGTGTATATGGATTTACCAGCAATTGCATGTCTTAATGAACCATTAAGTCAAATTAATGTCATCAGATACCCTGCTCCACAAGCAAGGCAGAATGGAGCCCCTAATCTCCTGAAGACTGTGAAGCAGGTATGAGATAATGGGCCTCAGTTTCCATCTCTTTTAGTGCCAGACACAGCAAGCCCAGCCCCATGGAGGTCAGGAAATCTCTGTATCAGCACCACACACCTGGTTACTGACCTGAAGTGTTTAGCTTAAAGACCATATGCATGACCCTGAATTTTGAAGAGGCTTATATTCATCATTTTTTGCCAGGACGTGTTGAAGGAGCTAATATAATGGGACCATTGTCTGAAAGCAGTGCATTTTTATTTGTACAAATAGAAGAGTAAGCAAATATGTAAGAACATGTTTCAGGAGAAACATGGAGATGCAAATATAAAGAATGTGAAGCTTCTGTAATCATAAAGGAAAACAATGATTATTCCAGGATGACTAGACAAAAGGAAAGGAAGCCTTCCCTAAGTCCAAAACTAAGTTAGATCCACCTGGTTATACCTCTGCAACAAGCTACTTGGAAATTTGCTATCTACCTTGGTGAAATGTGAAGCCCCTGAGAGCAGGAACTGGCTCAGACTTGGCAGCTATTCTAACAGTGCTCATGGAAGCCCTTAGCTATTGTCACTTCATCATAATATGTTGCATGGAGAAATGAATATCTTATACCCAGGCATGTGCCTCATTTTGTGTGATATATTTCCTCAATAATACAGTGATCCATACCCAAGAGAGAAAGCAGCTTTCTAAAGAGATGCCACAGTCAAATGGGAAATGGGGAGAAGTTTTAAGACCTAATGATTATTGTTTCCAAAAACAATATTTAAGCTAGATGCTTGTTAGAATTGTATGGAGTGCTAAAACTGGGGGAAAATACAAGCATGTTTACCATTGTTTCCAGACCTGCCTTATTAGCAATGGTACATAGGGCAAATCTGAGGAATAAAGACCCTACCTTGGGTAAAGTGTAACATCATGCTGATCCAGATTTAAGCAGAAGCCAGAATTGAGTATAAGCTCAACTACTGAAATTATAGAGTTGCATAGGGCCTCTCTATGCTGGCTTTGCAACTTTCTGTGAATCTATAATTATTTCAAAATGAAGTTTTAAAAATTTTAAATGTTTCCTTTTAAATTATGTTTACATTGAGGAAGTAGGGTCAAATTGTATCATTTAAGGTTTTTTTTTCCTTTAACATCTTGGATGGCTTTTTAGAAAAGTTGCATATTCTGATGGAGCTGAACTTTAAATTATAGAGAGATGAGTATAATTTTCTGAAATATTTCATGGACTATATTACAGTATGCTCAATTGTTCCACTGTTTTACACTTAATTTGCATATATTTCCTCTTTTTTCCTGGTTTATCTGATATTTAATTTTCTGTGATTGGTGAAATTTGAATGACATTGAGATCATAGCAATTCAGATTTATCCCATTACAGAGGTAATGGGATTTTTTTGTTTTTAATCCAACCTTAGATCTGCCACAGACAGGCTCTTTGGCTCTACTGCAAAGCTGTGTGACTCTACAAAGTATATGTGACCTTTCTGAGTTATTGTGTAAACAGAACTGAACTGGTGGGTTTCTATAATTTATTTGTCACATCTAGTGGAACTTTTGTTCAGATTTTGTAGACAAAGACTTGTAAGGCTCAGCAAAGTTCAGGAACCTGTCCCAGGACCAATCTCACTGATTGGGAGATGAACTTGAACTCAGGTCACCTGTGTCTAGTGACATTGCACAACCCATCCTAGCCAGCCTGGCCTTTTGAATTCTAATATTCAAAGACTCCATTTTTTCCCCCAACTCTGAATATCAAATAATCCTTTCTTACAGGAACAAAAGGCACAGAGTATTCACCTGACCGAAAATTAAGCCCTAGATTTTGAAATCATCTTTTATGAAACCTTGAAGTTGTATAGTTTCTATAGACTTACATACTCAATCCTGATCAGGTCACAAACAGACTTTAGAAAACAAATTTGATATGGGAAAGAGAATGACATCCCCATTTGACTAAGTTGTGGAGACATTTCAACAGGTACATGTAAGAGTGTGGCAAAACTAATCAGGACAATCATTTGAAGGTTTTAAGAGTATCTCATTTAATGGAGACATGATTTCAATCCTGCCATTTATTATATTATGATCTCTGTAACCATTTATATTTGTAAAACATTTTATCACCCTTAGTGCTTTTTTTGTAAAATCTCAGAGAATACTGTCCCACCTTTTATTTAAAAAAAAAAAAAGAGCTACAAGGTACTTAAGAAATTTATCCTTTATCAGTGATATAAGTAAGCTTCTATCAGCTTCCATTTCTAGCACAACAGAAAGTCCACTGTAATCAATGGACTTGGAGAATGGGCCAGTAAGAAGTCATGTCATCTTTTGCATCAGGCCTTTTGCAAATCCATCCCATACTCATGCATTTGTCAACCACTACCCATGTGCCAGGCAGTCTGCAAAGACACTGTGCTGAGTGATTGAAATCCATATTTGTGTGACTTCATCCTTCCCCCTCACGCTCCCTTCCAAGACCTATGTTCTAATCTCAACTCTAAAACAGCTAAGTCAGTTTGGGCAAGTCCCTTAACCTGTCTGGACTGCAGACACCTACTTTGCCAAACTGCTATGTGGGTCAAATAGTAATTCACCCCCACCACAAGTAGACATTCAGTAAGTGTAAATGTTAACCTTCCTCCAGAGCAGAACTACCTATTTTTCTTTTCCCTTTAATCTTCTTTTTAGCAAAAACTTTACTAATAACAGCTGGGGAGAAAGAAATAGCTCGAGTTGTGATGAGGGCGATTGCTTAAGATTTGGGCATCCTTTTATAGTATGTGGCATTATAAATCACCCTGAAAAGTAAGAAGTCTTCTGTTTATGTTTAATTGTTTATTGTCACTAACGCCTTTTCTCTTTTAATTTTGTAGCTGTGGCTTAGTGTATCCTTGTAAAAAAAAAAAAAAACTATTTAAAAGCAATGGGTAATTATTGTTGCCCCATAAGCTCCTCTCATATTGAGCAATATGAAATGTTTTTATATAGGGCCCTGTTGTGCTTTTAATCATTTGGGTTCTGAATTAAGAACAGATCTAGGGTAGGAGCCTACAAAGACCTTGTTTCCCAAATATATCAAATCATAAAGTCACCTAAATTCAGTGTGAAAAACAGATTTTTAGGTTCTCCATCTGGCCAAGTCAGGATCTCCCTGAGAGAAGTCTGGGTCTCTGTGCTTTTAACTTGTAGCCCTGGTGCTGCTTGTGGTCTTGCCAGTTTCTGACAAGCTGTAATAGCAGTCAGGGGCTCTTTGGCTATGGATGTGATATCACATTTATGCTTAGATTTTGCTGTTGGGCTTCTCTCCATATGTAAATGGTGAGAACAAAGCAAAGATTCTTACTAGTATATTCTTGCTTCTTTGGCTGAAGTAGTACATCATTTTAAAATCTAAACCTACATAAATTCAGTTCTAGAAAGAACATCATTGGTATCGTTCAGTTATATATTGTCAGACTTCATTGCTATTTGCCTGGAAATCTTCTCTCTCTGAGATAGTTTTTAGTTTGCAACACAGAAATTGCCAAAGAGGTTTATAGCCTCTGAGTTTTTAATTCAGTTTGGGTAAATATTCATTCAAGAATAATTTCTGACTCATAAATAGATGGACATAATAGACCAGTGTGGGCTAGGAAGTAGGAAGACTAGAACATACATATACAATATTTAAAAAAAAATCTATTGAAAGAGTAAAGAAAAGCCAGTCTCTACTACTACATATATTTTAGAGCATGATTTAAAGAATTATACTGTTGTTATAAAAAGTGTGAGTCTCATAATACAGTGGATTCTAATTCAGCAGTTACACTATGCCAGGCCTCAATATCAAACGTCATTTAGAGTAAAATAATTAAGACTTCAAATTTTATGAAAATAAAATCATATTTTTAATATACACAAATAATTTGTCAAAATTATCAGTGGAACAAAAGCCTTGGGGGCAGGGTTCATGATGCTGGGTGAGGTGGACACAAGTCAGGACTTCACTGTAGTTGAAGGTCAATAGCTCATTCTTCATTCCCTCTTGTGCCTTCTCTAACCACCTGGTCTTTAGTTTCCTGCTTCAAACATTCAGCTGAGGTCATTTCATTATTATATTTCAGTTTCCTTTCTCTAAAAGTAAAAAGAGAAAAACATGTGCCTGAGCTGAATCTGTTAAAATATAATTGGATTATTTAGTATGTGTGTGTATATTGTTATTATTCAATACTAGTAGTATTTATTACTAAATGATAATATTTAAGCATACATTCCTTATAATAAGTTTTATCATTTTCCTCTGTTTTCATTCCCCTAGTTTTTATGTAAATTATAGGAATTTACACATAGGTCTTTAAAGATTGATTCATCAGTTACTGGAAGATCATACTTTTTGTGACATTTTCATTTAATATGCCTTGGAGTTTTATATATTAGAACATATACTCTGTCCCACTCTTTCTAGTACTGCACAGTAGCCCAGAGTTTGACTGTCTTAATTTACTTAACCTCCGTCTTACTGATAGCCAGCTAGGTCTTGTAATAGGTTTTCAAGCCATAAAGATTCATAATAACTTTAGTATCTGGTTTTCACTTCATCTGTTTGCCTTTTTATATTTACCTACTATCCATATTATTTATTCTTACTTATGCAAATATCCAAGAATCTAATAGCTTTGCCTTCAGCAGCAACTCTGAAGAGATGATGCTTTTTATAAACAAATATGTCTTTTTTTGGTAGTTTTTATTATTTCCATTGACTTTTTTTCTAAGGAAAAAAGCTTAAAATAATTTACATTCACATTTACATTTATATATAGAATATAGCCTGGTTAAAGGCAAATCTCCTTTCTCCTTTCATCATATAGAAGCCTGGGAAACTAAATAATTCAAAAAAGAAAATACATGCATGTGATTCTAGTCATAGAGTGATAAAGGGAGCCCTAGGGCCTAAAATTCCCACATTACTGTGTCTTTTGGTTGAGACTTACCTTCAAAATACCTGTGAAAACACATTAAAAATCAATAATTATGTACATTTTAGCCATTTAGCAGAATGGCTAAAAGCTATAGAACTGAGTAAGTACAATACTGAGGGTCCCAGAACAGTAAGTCCTTAAAGAGTTTTGTGCATGGAGTGAGAAATCTGAGCTGGCCTATTTACCTCTCTCTGCTG
This sequence comes from Talpa europaea, assembly GCF_964194135.1. NCBI lineage: Eukaryota > Metazoa > Chordata > Mammalia > Eulipotyphla > Talpidae > Talpa > Talpa europaea. Next base: position 51,879,423 of record NC_140077.1, read on the forward strand.
CTGCTGGAGTGGATGCTCACTTTATATTTGGAGTGGATTTAATGCTTTGCCAAAGGTAATAGCATCAGTGCGGCCAGGCTGCTTCTACACAGTGTCAGTCTTGCCATTCGTGGCTATTATGCTTTCCACAGGTGATAATGGCTGTTTCAACCCTGAACTTACACAAGTGTCTGTGCATACACCCACTACACTCACCTGCACACAGCTAAAAAGTGCATGTTACGACGATTCCTGCCCCCCACCCTCTGTGTTGCCTTAGTTCCTCTGGTGGGTCCAGATGGATCCTGGGTAAATTTTACACTTCCAGGATATATAGTCTGTTAAACTGCATTTAACAGCCTGGTTTGAAGACTGTAATTTCATAACAGTCATGATGAATAGATAAAAACTTCCCCAGAATTTTTTCCTGAGCAAAATTTTGATTTCTTCCACTTTCACAGTACCAACCTTTTTTTTTTTTTTTTTTAACTCTTTACGTCTTATTTCTTCAGAAAGTAAAATATACCTTTCTCACTTATTTTGGTCTGAACAGGATTGAGGGGAAGGAGATGAATATCAAAAAAAGACCAAAACTCCAGTTCACTTTGAACTCTATTAGGATGAACACTATTTCTCTTAGTTGATAGTTTGGTGTCCCCATCTCAAAGTGCAGTGGTTGAGCTGTAACATGAGATATCACTGATCCAGTTTCCTAATCACTCATTTTAGCATTCTAGAAACTTCTGTTTGGAATAGGCCATGATCTCAGCCCTATGAATCTTGTGAGAGTAAAGGAGGCAGACATGTTTGTAGTTAAGTGACAGTAGAACGTGTGTGGTGTTGTATCAGGACCGTGAAGAGATGCAAATGTGAGTGGTAAGCAACAAAAATAAAACCCACAGTCCTCCCCAAAGTCTGGGATTTTCTCTTCATTTCGTAATAAGTAAACCCACCCCAGTTGTATAAACCCTCAGATGATGCTCTTAGTCCCCAGTCTCTTCTCCCTTCTCCGCCCCAATCCTCTGAATTAACCAGTGCTAACAGCCTAGACTGGTTCTTCTACAAATTTCTCATAAAAATATCTGAAAGTGCAGATGACATTTTTCCCCTAAAGAGGATCTTTCCTATGTTCTGGGCATAGGAAAGGGCATATTGCTCTGCCCTTGTTTCTTCCCTCACCTTGTACACTTTACATGGGTTCATCAGTACCTTCCTGGCTTCCTCCCTCCCTCAGATCTCTCCTCTAATGTTGCTTCTTCAGAAAGGTCTTCCCTGCTCATCCCCTTTTAATAAGATCCTCTCCTCTCTCCCTGGTCAGTCTGTTGGCTGCTTCATTTTTGTTTAGTGAATTGTGTTCCTGCCTATTAGAAGGTAATCCTTCTGTGAGCAGTGACCATAGTTTGCTCTCTACTGTATCTGCAGTAATAAGACCAGTGCCTGCACACAGTGGGTCCTCAGTAAATACTTGGTAACTGAATGTGTGTGACCCATCCCGTTTCCTAGCTGCAGTGTCTAGAATGTGGGTGAACCATGATTTCTCTTACCACTCCCTTGCTGATGGGAATGCAGACTCCTTCAAGCCTGGTCATTACAAGGAATGCTGTGCTGCGTGTGCTGGTAAGAAAGACATCAGCAGATGGCACTGCTGGGTCCAAGGATAATAGGCATATTTATTTTGATTAGATGATACCCAATGACATTGTCAAAAGATTTTTGCCACTCACATCCACCTGCAATGAATGAAAACATCTGTTTTTCCAAAATTTCCTCTGGACAAGATGTTATTGGTCTTTAATCTCACCAAAGATGAGTATAGGAAATTATCAAGTTTGAACACTTGAATATGTTTATTGACCATTTTTCAACTTCTGTGAATTGCCTCTCTATAACAGCAAGATATTTTCTATTGACGTACTGTATTGTCTTACCTTGTTGCTGCCAGTGGCATTGAGCATTTTAATCGTTTGAAATGTGTGACAACTATCTTCTCCAGTTTGTTTTGTTTTCAAGGTTATCATATTGTCACAGAAAAGAATTCATTTTTATAGAGTTCAAAATGCATTTTAGGCTTTTGGGTTTCCAGTTTATGTTGCTCTGCCATTGTTTCTTCCCTCACCTTGTACACTTTACATGGGTTCATCAGTACCTTCCGAAGTATGGTAAAACATAATCTCTTGATTTTCCTTTGGTAAAATTTTAACATTTTAAGTAGTTAAGTCTCTTATCCAGCAGGATTCTGTCAACATCATCTTCTAAATAAATCATATTTTTCCATTGACTTGAAATTTAAATATATCCCTTTGATTTGAATATATCATTTTAAATGTAATACATATATAAAAGGAGATATATATGGTCTTACATATATACTATATATGCGTATACATATATATAGTTCTTAATTCCTGTCCCCTTTCTTTTGATTCTTTTATGTATTTATATTTCTTATATTCTTTTATGTTTTTTCTATATGACTGTTTTATAAAGCTTCTAGTTTGAATATCTTATAAGATAAATTCTCTTGCCAATCTACTGTTGCTAAATATTCTTACTAATCTCAAATATTATTCCATATATTATAAAAACTCATTTCAATTAAATTAACCTACCACAATTCAATTAAATTAGGCTACCAGTTCTAGAAGAGGTCAAATGTATGTAAGTCTTTATTCACTTCCTGTGAGGCCCTACTTTTTTTCCAGCTGCTTGAGAGCATATTATTGGAAATAATCACGGAATGTCCCCTTTCTTGAAGAATAATGTGTCCATTGGCAGTAAAATGCCTGTTTTTAAAGATAAAAATAGCTTTATAATATTTTTTACAAAGATAGGTACTAGTTTAAGTCACTATCATTTTTATAGTAAAAACTATCTGGACTACTGAATAAAAATAATTATAACCATCAAAATTACACCTTGTTTCACAGCATAGAATCAAGAGGCTATTTCTCATGGCTTTTCATTCTTTTGTCTTTTCAGAACTTGACAGCCCAGAGGAATTAGGGAAGAAGCGGATCTGCAGGATCATCACAAAAGATTTCCCCCAGTACTTTGCAGTGGTTTCACGGATTAAGCAGGAAAGCAACCAGATAGGTCCTGAAGGTGGAATTCTGAGCAGCACCACTGTGCCCCTTGTCCAAGCTTCTTTCCCAGAGGGTGCTTTAACCAAAAGAATTCGAGTAGGCCTGCAGGTAATGTGGACAAAAAGTTGCTTTCCTTCTGTGTAGAGAGCACAGGAGCAAGTTCTGCTTTGAACGATTTTCAGCATTCATCCTAACAATATTGCTAATCACAGCATTAGACCTTTTGGAAATTCATCCATCTCAGATGAAAAGCAGTAAATGGAAAGTTAGCTCACTGGCTTATTATTATTAGGGTTTTCATTTAAAAGTATCACTCGGTTTCTAATGAAGGATAACTTTTTTTAAATTATATGTCATTCACCTTATGGGCCAACAAAAACACCAAAGAATATACCATTAATCAATCAAGTGATTTGGTTTCTATTATGATTGGTTTGGTTTCTATTATGCCACATCATAGGCAAAAGTAATAATGAAACTTGTAAGTTTTCAAATATGGGGTTGATTTAAGTAAATCATAAATGCCAGATTTTAACCAAACCAATTGGAGCTCATTTTAGTTTGGAAACCTGACTGAGAATCTTGGCAAGAATGTCCTTTCTTATATTTATTAATTTCAGTTAGACCTTAACTAGTTCTTTGTTTTCTTATTGAATAAGGAAAATAACCTAAAAAAAAAAAAAAACCCTTAATTTGTGGTGTTCATTAATGTGTAAAAAGTAGTTTCAATGAAAGTTCTTCTTTTGTGGGCTGACTCTCATGCCCTGTGATGGATACATCTTTCTGTCAGTCAGTCTTAGGAAGGCCTTCAGGAAACACCTACATTTCAGTGGTGGAAACTGTCTCTCACTGTCTCCCATATTGAATATTTTACTGTATAGGGAAGAAACCAAAAAGAGGTTTGGCTTGGTAGACTAGAATCCAAATCCGTTGCAGTCTTGAATGCCTTTTTTGTTACATGACTCTGAAAGCCTCAGCTATTACATAGTACATATTGCTTTTGTGATGTTTGGCCAAATGGCCTGCATTGGTTTAAAATATACTGAAGTCAACATTTGCTGTCCTTTATTTAGGTGTAGACTAAGCAGCTTCTCTGCTGTGAGATTTGATACCCTCTCGCGAATAATCATGTAGACCATATTCGGTGGGGAAAATACTCTGGCTGACAAGTTCCTGCTACATTGTTAGGTTGTGTTTTTATGTAGCCTTGCAGGAAGCAGTGTCAGAAGTGGCATGGCATGAGGGAATGATTACTCAAAGTCTGTGAGGAGCAATGAGAAGCCTAGAGGGGCAGCCCCGATCCAAAGACAGTCTCGTATTTATTAACATTGAGTACAAAAGTGGGGCATGTACATAAGAAATATACATGTATGGGTGTGTGACTAGAGATATACACTAGGGTGGAGTGACCAAGGACTACTGCCTGCGGGGCTCCATTATTCCTGCCAGTCTAAGTATATTATCTCTAGTCTAATATCTGCCTGCTGTTAGCAAATTCTGGTTTCCCAGTATGTTCCTCATACCAGGACTTTTGTCCTTGATGAGAAGCCCCCTGTATAACCCTACACCTAGCTGACAAGCAGGAATTCTGGGCACAAAGATAACATCCTTGAGAACAGAGGGGCTGGGAGTCCACATTTTTATGTCTATCTGAAATAGTAAGAAAGGATGAAGAAGAAAAAAGTTTTCTTTATGGTGATCTTTTTGTGGGGTTCTTTTTCTTTACCTTTCTTGCTCAAAAAAATCAACTGTTTTATGAGGGCAAAAAAATGTCCATTTTCATTGAAGTTCTCTTCTCTGTCTTAGGCACAGCCTGTTCCAGATGAAATTGTGAAAAAGATCCTTGGAAACAAAGCAACGTTTAGCCCAATTGTCACTGTGGAACCAAGAAGAAGAAAATTCCATAAACCCATCACAATGACCATTCCTGTACCCCCACCCTCAGGAGAAGGGGTATCCAATGGATACAAGGGGGACACCACACCTAACCTGCGCCTCCTCTGTAGCATTACAGGTTTGGCTGAGTTGTTATACTCTCTTGATGCATTGTAATGATTCTATACAAAAATACAAAACCTTTGAAACCATCATGCCAATATTAGAACTAGAACAAAAAGGGAATAAAACATTTAATTGCCCATCACCTCATCTCCATTATCCCTGATACCCTTTCTTTAAGATGCTCTTATCATGATTCATTTAAAATTTAGCAATATAATTTTTCCTATTAACTTTAGTAAGAGCATGCTTTTATGTTTATTGAGGTGCTATGGAGTTTACTGGAATATCCAGTAGTCTTTTGGTGTCTTAGAATTGATGGACCAAGCAATACCCTTTAGATGAAAGGAAACAGATGGACTTTTCAGAAAACAGAGCTTACCCCTCCCCATCCCACCCCAGCACCAGGAGCAGAGAAGAGTGGAGAATATGGTTCTTCCCACCTTCTCTATTCCTGAGTGTAATCCAATAGACTAAGTCTGCAGGACTTAGGAGAACACATTTTTTGATAGTGCCTGGCATCCAGAACTCAGGCTATCATTTCATTGACCTAATCTGATTTGTATTGAAAGTCAAAGATTAAAATAGGTTGGTTTTATCTTTGGATTTTTAAAGAGTAATTTTAATTATTGATTCCTCCTTTTTCCCAGAAAACTCAATGGTTTAGTCAGTACAAAATAAACTGCCTCTTAACTTTTTTGATAGAGCTTGCCTTTTTAAAAAATAAATGAATTATATTGGTTTATTTGAAATCTCTGCACTTAAAAAAAAAACAGAATTATAAATTGTTTTTGCACCAATTTAACTCATTCCTTCCTACCCAAATAAACTGAAGAGTAATTTTAGAAAAAACATAATCTTACAAGGAAATCACAATAAGGTAAAAGTCTGGAGAGGAAAACTACCTTCTATACACATAGTTCACTGAATTGGTGAAGTCTTGCAAGTCACTGGCTTCACAGGAAGGACAGGATGGGGATGAAAATTTGACAAGGATCATCTCCCATGTGTGATGAAGTCTCTGCTACTATTTCCTCAGGGGGCACCTCACCTGCTCAGTGGGAAGACATCACAGGAACAACTCCTTTGACATTTATAAAGGATTGTGTCTCTTTTACAACCAATGTTTCGGCCAGGTATGGAAATAAAGGATTCGAAAAAGCACTGAAGAATTCATTTTATTATCTCTTGCAGAGTAAAAATTGTGCTCAATACCAGTATAATGGTTATTTTTTTATTTTAATGGTGAAGTTGGATCTGACTCAGAAACTTAAAATTCAGTAGGATAGGTTGTTTTATTCACCTCACAGGAAGCTACGGGTACAAGACTTGATTCTGCCAGTAGAAATTCTTATCATTTCATAAAAACTGATAGGATTTTCCTTTTTGTCCCGTTATCACCCATAAAATTCTTGCTCTTTCCAATAGTGCATAAATGTAAACTCTTTAGTTGGGAGTAGAAAGGAGGGGAACAGGAATTTTATGGAAAAGAGAAAAAAACCCTTAGCAAAATTATAACAGAATAAATGTGGGGTTTCTGTGTTTGATAAACAGAGGAAACATCTTTGCTGTTTAAATTAACAAGTTAGTGTTTTGGCTTATATATAAATACTGTTATCTTGTGATTTTTGGCTTCAGATCACCTTGTTTTCATACTTCTGTTTTTTTATTTTTCTCAGATTTTGGCTTGCAGACTGCCATCAAGTTTTAGAAACTGTGGGGTTAGCCACACAACTTTACAGAGAATTAATATGTGTTCCATACATGGCCAAGTTTGTGGTTTTTGCCAAAATGAATGACCCTGTAGAATCCTCCCTGCGATGTTTCTGCATGACAGATGACAAAGTGGACAAAACTTTAGAGCAGCAAGAGAATTTTGAGGAGGTTGCTAGAAGCAAAGATATTGAGGTACCTGTTTACAACAAGTTCATTTAATTATATCCCCCAGAATGGGGTTTTACTTGGGAGGCCATAAATGTACTCACTATAAATAGAAGGACATTACTGATTTTAGTTTTTGTTTAAAAAATTTGATAATTTTCAAATTGTTATAAATGACTAGAGATTTGTATGTTGTTTGAGGTTGTCTTCATTTGTTAGGATGTAGGACTAACGAATCTAAGTCATGGCGACAGCTAAGTCCTGGTCTCCATTTTGCTGTGACTTACGTGTGTTACTTTATTTTGGTCTCTGTCCACACACATTACCATGATTTTCTTTTTCAAATCCAGTCATGGGATAAGTATCTAAGAGTCCAAAAATTTTTTTTCAAAGTATATGAAGACAATGTTAGGCACTTTTTCAAATGTGTTTAAACTTGCTGAAATAGAAGTAAGTATATATATATTCTTTTTCCAAACTTGTCCATGATAATGGATTCCAATTACAACTCTTGAACTGTGAGCTAATAAAGTTCTTTTTGCGGCAAAGTCTCCATAGATGTAATTTTCTTATAAAAGAGACCTATGTGACATAGAAACCTATCAGTCATTTAGTGTTAATGCAGCTTAAAATCTCAGAGTCCTTTCAACTCAAATTAACATTAAATTATACATTTCTTTTACTCTAAAAGGTTCTGGAAGGAAAACCTATTTATGTTGATTGTTATGGAAATCTGGCCCCACTTACCAAAGGAGGACAGCAACTTGTTTTTAATTTTTATGCTTTCAAAGAAAATAGACTGCCATTTTCCATCAAGGTAAATCATCTTTAACAGAAACTGTGAATTAAAGAAAAAAAATTTCATAAATAAATGAAATGGTTCTACTGACATATCGATTGTAATATCCCACCAAACTTGAATTCATACAAACAGGATCAGATTTTGTTCTAGTTTTACCCAAGTATACTTTCCAGTCAGAATAATAAAATGCATCCTATCTGGTTAATTCCTGCTGTAAATCAGGGCCCTCCCCCCAGTTAAAGTACCAGCGCTATCAAGCTATCCCCAGCCACTGCAGCATGAGTTCAATCTGCCAGGGAGCTAACCCACATGGCACAGCAGACCTCTCCTGTCTCTCCTGCTACTCCCCCCAGCAGTGTATTTCAGTAAATCCACCTGTTCTGCTCCCCACTCTGACTCTGGTGAATACTCTCACCCCCCATACCTCTGGCCTATACCCCAGTTCTTCTATGTATAAATAATAAAAATATCTTTAAAAAATATTTGTAAATCAGTACGATAGATCAGATTCAGAATTCAGGTTTCATCTCCATTTCTGATATTCTGAAGAGATCATCATCTTCCTCAGAGAACAGAAAGACATAAACAATTATTTTGTTACTGTTATTATTTACCATTGTTCTTGCTAAAACTGAATCCTTGAGAAAAAGAAGTTATTGGGCAGGAAGAACATGCCTATAACCCAAGCTACACAACGGATTGTCAGGATAAGACAAGCAGATGCGACAGCCCTGTGCTAGACTAGGAATCGGGCATTCTCAATCTTACCGAGTTTAAATGTGACCACCTTGGCTGTCATGTAATTGTTATCATCAACTTTTCCTGCTTCTCAAAGAGCTCCATAAAACAAATATGCTCAGTGGGCCTTCCCGGTGGCGCAGCGGGTTGAGCGCCACGCTGTGAAGCTGTCCACAGCCTCTGCAGTGCCGGTTCGATCCCCGCCGGCTGCGGAGTTACCCACAGGGCGTAACAGACCTCTCCTGTCACGCCCTCTGCTCCCCTCAGCAGTGTATTTCTGTTGTCTGCCTGTTTTACTCCCTGCTCTGTCTTTGGTGAATCCTCTCACCCTCCCACGCTTCCAGCCTGTACCCCGGATCTTGTATAAAATAAATCTTAAAAAAAAAAAAAAACAAATATGCTCAGTATTCAGAAGTTCTCAGAAAGGTCTTTTTCTATAACTGTCAACTGCCTAAATTCTTATAGATTAGAGACACCAGCCAAGAGCCCTGTGGTCGTCTGTCTTTTCTGAAAGAACCAAAGACAACAAAAGGACTGCCTCAAACAGCTGTTTGCAACTTAAATATCACTCTGCCAGCACATAAAAAGGTATCTTTTAATATTGGTTTATCTTAACTTTCTTTCCCTAGTTGTGAAGAAAGGGCTTTTGGTATGCAATTAAGGAATGCTTTGTAAAGTGATTCAAGCTTAAAAACTCAAGTTTTATTAGTCTCTTTGTGTAGATTGACTAAGTCTTGTTACTGTGGTGTCAAATTCTTATGGTTTGTATCGTGGAGTCCTCTGTGTAGTGCTTCTGCTTCTGCTGGTAGTTCATAGATTTTTATGCTTTCAAATTATGTCACATATTTGATTTGCCGTGGATGTATAGTTCTTGGTATTTTTTTTTGTTGGCTTCTTTGATTTGCTTTGCTTTCTAAATCAGCTTGCCTTTTGTGCCCCCTACTCAGTCCTTTTCATATCCTGATATTCTTTTCCCTGCTGTCCATTATAATATTCCTTGTCTCTGCAATGCATCTTGGAACCAAAAGGAGACAGAGTCAGATCAAGATGATGAGGTAATATGAACACTTCTGCTTTTACTCTATCAGAGCTAGAATAGAAATTGAATCTGTATAAAAGAAGTTACAGAGGGCTGAAGTGTGGGAAACGTATTAACTATATGTTTGTAGATCTTAGCTTAAGTCAGGCAAAAGGGCAATTTTCCTAAAGCATGGTTCACTTCTTCTCCACATATTCATAAGACTACTTCAGTGCAATCAACAAAATTACAGAACTAAAGAGCTTTAAAAATTTTAAATATGATAAATTGGCATGTGTAAATATACATTTGAGTGTATTTTTACCTAGTTTTCACTGTGTTCTAACTTTTAAATCAAGATCATGGATAACATAAAATTTTACTATACAAATCAACATATGTTTTATATAATATAAAATAAAATGTTCAATGGCTACTGATAAATATTTGATATTCTATTTATAGAAAAGTGTCTTGGCCATTTTTAAAGGTATAGTTATTCAATAAAATAAATTTGAGTGATTTTTTTCCTTATAAGTTATTGCTTAATATTTGTCCAGGTTATATGATAATTGGATTTTTAAAACTCTTATCTCAGCAATACTAGGAATCATCAATCTTAAGCCTCAGTACATTGTATCTGATAAAATCATTAACCTGTTTTCAAGCTCCTCATCTGCACTTTATGCCTATTAACATACAGAAACAGCAAAACTGGAATAATAAACTTGTGTGTGCCTTTTTTCTTTAATGTACTCACAGGAAAGTGAGTGTACATTGTGATATATGTGCTTTCAATAGGATTGAATTTGGAAATATTTATTGTTCAGCATCAGAAGTCTCTGTAATGCTCGTCTTTTATTTGTAGTTTCCTGTAGTCTGCTGTGTTGGTGCTCTAATATTTGCTGAATGATGGTTCTTGGATTGAGACAATTGGGGTGGGGTAGAATCACGGTAAGAAATTAACATTTTCAAGAGGAAAATATCTAAGAAGAAAAATAAGGATAAACAAGATATCAACATGCCTACAAAATGTTTCAAAACTACAAAAATGTCACCAGAAAGTTGGATGTAGTCTCCCTATTTCTTCTTTTTCAGACCGAGAAAGCAGATAGACGGCAAAGCTTTGCATCTTTAGCTTTACGTAAGCGCTACAGCTACTTGACTGAACCTGGAATGAGTGAGTTTTCTAACACATTTACTAATCTATGTGGAATTTTATAAGAAGAGACATTTTTTCTATACAAACTGAATTTGGGGATCAATTGAAAACCCAATTGCAAAAGAAAAATTGCCTACAGGAAAACTACCATGTAATCTAAATATTACATAGTACATAGTTGAAGATAGGGGATTAAAACATCCCTAGATCATAAATTCAAAACAGTTATTTTATAAAGGCATTAGCTATTTTCTAAGATAGAAACATCTGTTACTTGTCTTTTAAAACCTTAGTTTCACTTGGATTATTGGTTGTGCTAAGAGATAATGCTGTATGTGCTCAGAAGAGAGAATATTTACCATCTCTTTGGAGTAATAGAAAGAGTATAAATTATTTTTGTTGTCATCTCCTTTTTCTTAATATAGGCAGGTCATTATTTCTTAGTCCTCACTCTTTCCTTCCCACAATGCAAGAATTGTATTTTCCTGCCTTCTTGAGATAGTACTCGTTTACTGACTTCTTATTTCCCCCTTACTTTTCTGCCTCCTTCTGCCCACTCCACCCATACTTTGTTAATATCAGTTCTGTGGCTAATCCTCACTAGACCAATTAAACCCTTTCTTTCTGCCATGATTGCTTTGGTTCATTGCTAACTGACATACAAGTATTAAGGAATAGATTCATTCAATTATATTTATTCATTCATTCTCTTTCTCTCTGCTTCCCTTACCCTCCTCCCTCTCCTCCTTTCATCTTTATGGTCATCACCTCTGATGATCACTACAGCCCTCAAAATAACCTTCTCCACCACTAGGAACTAGGAGTACTGAGAGCTGCACTGGGTTTAATCGATGTAGAGTGGTGCCACTATATCTATCAGGAGAAGATTTATGCAAAAAAAAATTATAAAATTAATTGTCTCTAGCTGTTTCCCATTTTTCACAGTAACTTGAGTTCAGGGAGAATTGGACATTTACCAGTAAAAGCCACAACTTTGGCTTTGCCCACTGTTCCTGAATTCACATTTCTGTGGGTCAACATAGCATAGGAAATGTGGAGGCAGAACCTACTCCACTGCCCTGCTCAGAAGGTCCTAGCATAATCCTCTAGATCTAGCTCCCTGGCCACTAGGGAAGCTTTTATCTTCAGACACAAAACGAGGAGCCTAACAGAGAAACCCTGTCACACTCGAGATATTCTTCTAGATCTCAGATTTTTTTCTTTAGCATAAATTGTTTCAATTCTTCCAAAACGTCAGTTCACTTCCTTTATGCTATAAAGCAGAAGAAGTGTGGGAGTGTCCAACTAGATGGTGTTTCAATACAACTAAGTCTGCTCAGTTGAATTCTTGCTTGGGATACAATTTTGTCAGAGCGCTAAGGCCCTTACTGCATAACTGGATGGGACTCCAGACAACATCCATCAGTTGGGGGGGAGGCTTTTTGAAACAACTTTAGGTCAGCTGCACTTTTGGGCAGACAAGCTCCCATCTGATTCTAGACTCTAAGGTATTTTGTGGGGGGACTGTCTGAATTGTAAAGTCAGGTGTGTGCTAAGTCAACTGAACATAGTTGCTATTTTTTTTATTAGCTCAGTCAAGGCATATGTAGCTTCTCTTCCTTGACTTTTGATAGAAAGAAAAGGATCCTAGTATCTGTTTTATGAAAGGAAGCATGATGGTGGTGAATGGAGAAATGGAAAGGATTAATACGCAGGGACTATAAGAAAGTGCCAGACCCTTTAGTTTTACAATTAGTAGATTAGTTTTATAATTAGTTTTACAATTGAATTAGTTTTACAATTCCAAGTAAATGAAGCTTTTCTGCCACCACCTGCCCTTTCCAAACCCCCACTCCTCAAAAAATAATCTGGTATAAATCAGTGCCTTCTATTCAGACATTCCCTTTGTTATAAAGGATTTCAAAAACTTGTGTCATTAAGGCATAAAATGTGTAAGTGATCAGCAAGTTGGCTACTTCATGCAAAGTTAAAAGTCACAGATGTTCAGAAGATTTCTTTGCTTGATAGAGCCAGCAGTTAGTGGTAAATGAGATGCTTTTCAATTTCTGATAGTTCTAAAAAATATTGAGACATCGGATCAAGCCCAAATTACTGAATTGAAGGAATCCCCAAACCTTCTGTTTGCAGTGTGGTGTTTCCAAAAGAGTTAAACAATATAACATTGAGATGTTTGGCGAGGAGGGGTAAAGAATGGGTGAGTTTTTCCTTAGTTATTCCACTTTTCTTTAGAATACTATATAAACCTAGAAAAGGATATGTTCTGAATGTTTGAATTTAAATGTACACTAGGAATGAAAATCTTCACCCTGTTGATCCAAGGACTGGATTGTAGCAATGCACGAGCACAGCATGAAGAGGAGCATAAAACATGAAGCATCTTCTCATTTCCTCTTTGCATTGCAGTCTTATTCTGAACCAGTGCTTTCTGGCAGCGAGACTGTACTCTACTCACCTTTGACATAGAACTTTAGCTCTTGTCAGGCAGTGCAGTTTTCTGTGACCAGCTCAGTCTGTCTGCTAGGGTTGTAGAAGTAGAGAGGACAAGTGTGTATTTGCTCTCCCCCAGTGAGTGTGTTACCTCATTTGTGTGTTTCTTGTCCCATTGCCAGAAAAAAAACAGATATGAAAGCCATCTTTCTCAGAGACAGGTCTACCTCATGGCTACTCCAGTGTGTGGGCTATCCATGAGTCCTAAGAATATTCTGGGAAGACACCAGAATCAGTGCCTTTGCCACTGATAAATAAATAAATATATATATATATATATATATATACACACACACACTCATATATATACAGACAGATATATACTGTATGCCACTGTAGATACTTAAATATGGATATTAAATTATGACTATGCTTTTTATATTTTCCCCATGATACCTTTTGAGAATTTAAAGTATAATAGATTATGAAAAAATATCACCTCTAAATAATCTACTTTGACTCTAATGAAGACAGTTGTAGATATGGATATATGAAGTTACTGATGTGTTTTTAATATGCAGTATTAAATATTTTCCTAAAGTCTCAAAAGGTACCAAGACTTCACATCTCATGGAAAAAGTGTACTCTTCTTTCTAAATGCTCTTTTGAAAGTATTTTTAAAGTTTATATATCTATATATATTGTGCATAATATGGCCTAAAAATTGTATTACTTCATTGGCTTGTTTGCCATGATATATTGCGCATGATAAAATGTTTTCAGTTGCTTTGCTTGCTTATGGTAACCATGAACCATATTTTCTGGTTTTTTTCCCTTTTGTGTGTGTGTACACATGCATTTTAAAGTCATTTCATATTACACCTTCTTTTTTCCTCATCAAAAGGAATATACTGCATGGAAAAGACAAATGCAAACATTCCTTTTCTTTGTTTTTTCTTTTAAAAGTCTGACTCAGAAAATTTCTTGCTCTTATTGGCTTTTTATGGGTGTGAAGCATAACCGAATTGTGCATGGAAGATACAGATTTAAAATCCAGTGGCTTCACAGTTTGCACATCAGTTGCCTGTCACTTAAAAGTTACTTTTGATTCTGCATGAAATAGGCTTGAGTGGTTTTATAAAAAAGTTTTAGATATTTAACATCTAGTTTGCACATATTGTTATGGTTCTCAGTAGGTGCAATCAGTATCACCAAAAATGTTCAAGAAGGGAACATTAGAAATTACTAAAATGAGAACTCTGTGGTTACACGGAACAAACATGTACCTATACAGGCAAAATGGAATGGCTGCTGATATTCCAACACCAGCACATAAGAAAGTCAATAGGAAGTAAGGGAACAGTTTTCCATTGTGGTTATTTTTCTCATCATGAATTCCTTCCTCATGTTTTCTGTTTTTCATCGTTGCCCTATTTGGTTGCGATTGTGCTTTTTCTGTCTTTCATTTCACATTGCTCTGTGTTTTATTTAGTTTTTTGTTTTCATCTTTGGATTAGTTATGTCTGTGGATTTTTTTTTTCACTTAATTGTTCCTTTTGCCTCTTCCATTCTAATTCATGCAAACAATTGTACTTGCTTTTGTAATATTTCAAAGTTTACTGACCAATTTTTTTCTCTGGTCTCTCTGTTTCTCAACCATTTTTGTTGATTTTTGTGTTTGATTTTTCATTTTAAAATTTAAGAAACAGTTGAACGGAGTGCAGGAGCAACAAGATCCCTTCCCACCACTTACTCATACAAGCCATTCTTTTCTACAAGACCATACCAGTCCTGGACAACAGCTCCGATTACAGTGCCCGGGCCAGCCAAGTCAGGCTTCACTTCCTTATCAAGTTCTTCCTCTAATACGCCATCAGCTTCTCCGTTAAAATCAATATGGTCTGTTTCGACTCCTTCTCCAATCAAATCCACTTTAGGCGCGTCAACTACATCTTCAGTTAAATCCATTAGTGATGTGGCATCTCCAATTAGATCCTTTCGGACAATTTCTTCGCCAATAAAAACAGTGGTGTCACAATCTCCATACAATATCCAAGTTTCCTCTGGTACCCTGGTTAGAGCTCCCACAGTCACGGAGGCCTCGCCTTTAAAAGGGCTGGCGTCCAATTCCACGTTTTCCTCTCGAACCTCTCCAGTGACTACAGCAGGGTCTCTTTTGGAGAGGTCGTCAATTACTATGACACCCCCTGCATCCCCCAAATCAAACATTAATATGTATTCCTCAAGTTTGCCATTTAAGTCAATTATTACATCAGCAACACCACTAATATCTTCGCCTTTAAAGTCAGTGGTGTCTCCAGCTAAATCAGCTGTTGATGTCATCTCGTCGGCTAAAGTTACAATGGCCTCTTCTCTCTCATCACCTGTGAAACAGATGCCTGGACATGCAGAGGTCCCGTTAGTCAACGGATCTATTTCTCCTCTGAAATATCCATCTTCTTCAACTTTAATTAATGGATGCAAAGCCACTGCCACGTTACAGGAAAAAATTTCTACAGCTACAAACTCTGTGAGCTCTGTGGTCGGTGCAGCCACTGACACAGTTGAGAAAGTATTTTCTACCACGACAGCAATGCCATTTTCCCCACTCAGGTCATATGTTTCTTCTCCAGCACCATCAGCTTTTCAGTCTCTAAGAACTCCTTCCGCAAGTGCACTCTATACATCCCTTGGGTCGTCAATATCTGCAACTACCTCATCTGTAACTTCATCAATAATAACAGTGCCAGTATACTCTGTAGTCAATGTTTTGCCAGAACCAGCATTAAAGAAACTTCCAGACTCTAATTCACTTACAAAATCAGCAGCAGCCTTGCTGTCCCCCATTAAAACATTGACTACGGAGACACGTGCTCAGCCCCATTTCAATCGAACTTCATCTCCAGTTAAGTCATCCTTGTTCCTCGCACCCTCTGCCCTTAAGTTGTCTACACCCTCTTCTTTATCTTCCAGTCAGGAGATATTAAAAGATGTGGCTGAAATGAAAGAAGACCTGATGAGGATGACTGCAATACTGCAAACAGATGTGTCTGAGGAGAAGCCATTCCAACCTGAAGTCCCCAAAGAAGGGAGAATTGACGATGAAGAACCTTTCAAAATTGTTGAGAAAGTGAAGGAAGACTTAGTGAAAGTTAGTGAAATCCTTAAAAAAGATGTGTGTGTAGATAACAAAGGACCACCCAAATCACCAAAGAGTGACAAGGGACACTCTCCTGAAGACGACTGGATAGAATTCAGTTCAGAAGAAATTCGAGAAGCCAGACAACAGGCTGCGGCGAGCCATCCTCCATCCCTGCCAGAGAGAGTGCAAGTGAAAGCAAAGGCCGCCTCGGAAAAGGATTATAACTTGACCAAAGTTATCGATTACCTAACAAATGATATTGGGAGTGGTTCACTGACAAACTTAAAGTACAAGTTTGAGGATGCAAAGAAGGATGGTGAAGAGAGACAGAAAAGAATTCTAAAACCAGCCATTGCTTTGCAGGAACACAAACTCAAAATGCCCCCAGCCTCCATGAGGCCATCCACTTCTGAGAAGGAATTATGTAAAATGGCCGATTCCTTTTTTGGAACAGATACTATTTTAGAATCTCCAGATGACTTTTCTCAACATGACCAAGATAAAAGTCCCCTGTCTGACAGTGGCTTTGAAACAAGAAGTGAAAAGACCCCTTCGGCCCCACAGAGCGCTGAAAGCACCGGTCCTAAACCACTTTTTCATGAAGTTCCCATCCCTCCTGTCATTACAGAGACAAGAACTGAAGTGGTTCATGTTATCAGGAGCTATGAGCCCTCGGCAGGAGATGCTCCCCAGTCCCAACCGGAGGAGCCCGTGTCCCCCAAACCCTCACCTACGTTTATGGAATTGGAGCCAACGCCCACCACTTCTAGTATTAAAGAAAAAGTTAAAGCGTTTCAAATGAAAGCCAGTAGTGAAGAAGATGACCACAGTCGCGTTCTGAGCAAAGGCATGCGTGTCAAAGAAGAGACTCACATAACCACGACCACCAGAATGGTTTATCACTCTCCACCAGGCAGTGAAGGGGCCTCTGAAAGAATTGAAGAAACCATGTCAGTCCACGACATCATGAAAGCCTTTCAGTCCGGGCGGGACCCCTCCAAAGAACTGGCAGGTCTGTTTGAACATAAGTCGGCAGTGTCTCCAGATGCTCACAAGTCTGCTGCTGAAACGTCAGCCCAGCATGCAGAGAAGGACAACCAAATGAAACCCAAACTGGAGCGTATAATAGAAGTCCACATCGAAAAAGGTAACCAAGCTGAGCCCACTGAAGTCATTATTAGAGAAACCAAAAAGCATCCAGAGAAGGAAATGTATGTATATCAGAAAGACTTATCCCGGGGAGATATTAACCTAAAAGATTTTCTGCCAGAAAAACACGATGCTTTTCCTTGTTCAGAGGAACAGGGTCAGCAAGAAGAAGAAGAGCTTACTGCTGAAGAGTCACTGCCTTCTTATCTGGAGTCTTCCAGAGTAAACACTCCTGTGTCCCAAGAAGAAGATAGTCGCCCTAGTTCTGCTCAACTCATATCTGATGACTCTTATAAAACATTGAAGCTTTTGAGTCAACACTCAATAGAATACCATGACGATGAGTTGTCAGAACTAAGAGGGGAGTCTTACAGGTTTGCTGAGAAAATGCTTCTGTCAGAAAAGCTAGATGTGTCTCATTCTGATACAGAGGAATCGGTTACAGACCATGCAGGACCCCCTAGCTCAGAGTTACAGGGGTCTGATAAGCGGTCCAGAGAAAAAGTAGTCACTGCCCCTAAAAAAGAAATCCTCTCCAAAATCTATAAAGATGTGTCTGAAAATGGTGTAGGTAAAGTGTCTAAAGATGAGCATTTTGATAAAGTGACAGTGTTGCACTACTCTGGCGATGTTAGTAGTCCAAAACATGCCATGTGGATGCGCTTTACTGAGGACAGATTAGAGAGAGGTAGAGAGAAGTTGATATATGAAGATAGGGTGGACAGGACTGTGAAGGAAGCCGAAGAAAAACTGACTGAAGTGTCACAGTTTTTTCGTGACAAAACGGAAAAGTTAAACGATGAACTGCAGTCCCCAGAGAAAAAGCCACACCCTAGAAATGGCAAAGAGTACTCTTCCCAAAGCTCTACCAGTAGCAGCCCCGAGAAGGTATTGCTGACGGAACTGTTGGCATCCAATGACGAGTGGGTTAAGGCAAGGCAGCACAGTCGTGACGGACAAGGCTTTCACAAAACCGAGGACAGGAAAGCATCCAGTCTGCCCAGCAGCCCAGAGAAGAGGGTTCTTTCCCAACACAAGGAGGACGGCAAGGCCACAGAGGAAGCCAAAGGAAGCACCTCGCAGAGCCAAGCCCCAGAAGGGCCGCAGTCTGGGTTTCAGCTCAAGCAGTCTAAACTCAGTTCCATTAGATTAAAATTTGAACAAGGCGCACAGGGGAGAAGTAAGGACATGTCTCAAGAAGACAAAAAGCCGGACGGCCAATCCAGAATTCCAGTTAAAAAGATCCAGGAGAGCAAGCTACCTGTCTACCAAGTGTTTGCGAGAGAAAAACATCAGAAGGATGTAGACCTCGCAGATGAAAGTGTATCTGTGCAAAGAGATATTACAGTATTAAAAGCGAAAGATGAGCATGGCCAAAGCAGCGAGGTGGTTGTAAATGATTCCGGCTGTGATGATGTGAAAAGAGAGAGAACTGAAATGTCAAGTAAAGCGATGCCAGACTATTTTTCTGAGCAACAGGCTAAAGACTTGGCATGTCATGTAACCTCAGATTTAGCAACTAAGGGACCATGGGACAAAAAGGTCTTTAGAACGTGGGAAAGTTCTGGAGCCACTAACAATAAATCGCAGAAAGAAAAACTTTCGCATGTGCTTGTTCATGATGTAAAAGAGCATCACAATGGTCACCCTGAGAGTAAGATTGTTGATCAAAGGAATGAATTTGTGTCTGTGACTGAGAGAGAACACAAATTGTTAACAAATGGCTCTCTCTCAGAAATTAAGGAAATGACTGTAAAATCTCCCTCTAAAAAAGTCTTATATAGGGAATATGTTGTTAAAGAAGGGGAACGTCCAGGTGGCCCTCCTGATCAGCCTTCCAGAAGAAGCGAGAGCTCCACAGTGTCACACATCCCAGTCCGGGTCACGGATGAAAGGAGGATGCTGTCTTCTAACATTCCCGACGGTTTTTGTGAGCAGCCAACATTTCCAAAACATGAACTATCACAAAAGTTACCCCAATCAAGTATGAGTAAAGAGACAGTTGAGACACAGCACTTTAATTCGATAGAAGATGAAAAAGTTACCTGTTCAGAGATCAGCAAAGTTTCCAAACATCAGAGTTACATAGGCTTATGCCCGCCTCACGATGAAACTGAAATCTCACCCACCAAATCTCCTGACTCTTTAGACTTTAGCCCAGGAAAGGAATCTCCCTCTAGTGATGTATTCGACCACAGCCCCATTGATGGATTGGAAAAAGTTGCACCACTAGCCCAGACAGAGGGAGGGAAAGAGATAAAAACTTTACCTGTTTATGTCAGTTTTGTACAGGTGGGGAAGCAATATGAAAAGGAGATACAACAAGGAAGTGTAAAAAAGATCATAAGTCAGGAATGTAAGACAGTACAAGAGACCAGAGGGACCTTTTATACAACTAGACAGCAGAAGCAACCTCCTTCTCCCCAAGGTAGTCCAGAAGATGATACTCTAGAGCAAGTATCCTTTCTAGACAGCTCTGGGAAAAGCCCTCTAACCCCAGAAACACCCAGTTCAGAGGAAGTGAGTTATGAATTTACGTCTAAGACACCAGACTCGCTCATAGCTTACATACCAGGCAAACCCAGCCCAATTCCAGAGGTTTCTGAAGAATCTGAGGAGGAGGAGCAGGCCAAGTCAGCCTCCTTAAAGCAGACGACAGTGGAAGAAACAACAGTCAAGCTTGAAACACCTGCCAGTGTGAGCAAAGACTCTAACCAAAGGCCCAAAAATAACAGAGTTGCCTATATTGAATTTCCCCCTCCTCCACCACTGGATGCAGACCAGATGGAGTCAGATAAGAAACATCATTATCTCCCAGAAAGAGAGGTGGACATGATTGAAGTCAATCTGCAAGATGAGCATGACAAGTACCAGCTGGCCGAGCCCGTCATCCGAGTGCAGCCACCTTCACCTGTCCCTCCCGGGGCAGATGTCAGCGATTCAAGCGATGATGAATCTATTTACCAACCAGTCCCAGTTAAAAAATATACCTTCAAATTAAAAGATACAGACGATGAGCAAAAAGAAATGACAAAATCCAAAACTCCTGATGAAAAGGCTTCTAAGCAGAAAGAACTGGAAACAAATGGATCTGGAAAAGATCATGAATTTGGCCTTGGCCTTGATTCAACTCAGAATGAGACTGCTCAGAACGGGAACAATGACCAGTCCATCACGGAGTGTTCCATTGCCACCACAGCCGAGTTTTCTCATGATACAGATGCCACAGAGATCGACTCTCTGGATGGCTACGACCTTCAAGATGAGGATGATGGCTTGACGGAGAGTGATTCGAAACTCCCTAGTCAAACCATGGAAATTAAGAAAGACGTCTGGAACACAGAGGGCATTCTCAAGCCGGCTGATCGCTCGTTTAGCCAAAGTAAACTCGAAGTTATAGAGGAGGAAGGAAGGGTGGGACCAGATGAGGATAAGCCACCATCTAAAAGTTCTTCATCTGAAAAGACTCCTGATAAGCCTGACCAGAAGTCGGGGGCCCAGTTTTTCACGCTAGAAGGCAGACATCCTGATAGATCAGTGTTTCCTGATACGTACTTCAGTTACAAAGTAGATGAAGAATTTGCCACCCCTTTTAAAACAGTAGCCACCAAAGGTCTAGATTTCGACCCTTGGTCTAGTAACCGAGGGGATGATGAAGTTTTTGACGGTAAATCACGGGAAGATGAGACAAAGCCATTTGGTCTGGCAGTGGAAGACCGCTCTCCAGCAACAACCCCTGATACAACGCCAGCCAGAACGCCAACTGATGAAAGTACCCCAACTAGTGAGCCTAACCCCTTCCCATTTCATGAAGGAAAAATGTTTGAGATGACTCGCAGTGGTGCAATTGACATGAGCAAGAGGGATTTTGTTGAAGAGAGGCTCCAATTTTTCCAGATTGGTGAGCATACTTCTGAAGGGAAGTCAGGGGACCAGGGGGACGGGGATAAAAGTATGGTCACTGCCACACCACAGCCACAGGCAGGGGACACCACTGTAGAAACCAATCTAGAGAGAAATGTAGAGGCACCTACAGCCGAATCCAACCCCAGCATCCCGACCAGCGGAGAGTGTCAGGAAGGCACATCCGGTAGTGGCTCCCTGGAGAAAGCATCAGCCGCCACTAACACCTCTAAAGTTGATCCCAAGTTGCGCACGCCTATAAAAATGGGAATTTCTGCATCCACCATGACCATGAAGAAAGAAGGCCCTGGAGAAGTAACAGATAAGATAGAAGCTGTGGTGACCAGTTGTCAGGGATTAGAGAATGAAACTATCACAGTGATTTCAAATACAGCCAATAGCCAGATGGGCACTAGGCCCCAAGAAAAACACGATTTTCCAAAAGATAACTTTAATAACAACAACAATTTGGATTCTTCCACCATACAGACAGATAACATTACAAGCATTATAGTTCTGACAGAACATTCTGCACCCACTTGTACCACAGAGAAGGCAAATCCAGTGAAAAGCTCATCAGGAAAAAAGACAGGGGTACTGCAAGGACACTGTATAAGAGATAAGCAGAAAGTTCTTGGAGAGCAGCAAAAGACAAAGGAATCAATAGGGGTTAGGCGAAAATCCAAACTTCCCATAAAGGCCACTTCACCAAAAGATATCTTTCCACCAAATCATATGCCAAACAATAAAGTGAGTAAAATGAAGGTCAGTCAATCGGAAAAAACTAAAACCGTTGCTTCTTCTTCATGTGTAAATGTAAAGTCCAGAATTCCAGTAAAAAACACACACAGGGATAACATAGTGCTAGTTAGAAAAACATGTGCCGCACAAAGGCCAGGGCAGTCAGAGAAAGGCAAGGTCAAACAGCTTCCATCCAAGTTGCCAGTAAAGGTAAGATCCACCTGTGTCACTACCACCAATACCACCACCACCACCTCCACCACCACCACCACCACCACCACCACCACCACCACCACCACAGCTAAAGCTAGGAAGAGTCAGCTTAAGGAAGTTTGTAAACATTCCATTGAATATTTTAAGGGAATTAGTGGTGAGACCTTAAAGCTTGTGGACCGCCTCTCTGAAGAAGACAAAAAGATGCAGTCCGAGCTGTCCGATGAGGAAGACAGTACCTCCAGAAACACGTCGTTGTCCGAGACTTCCCGGGGTGGCCAGCCTTCAGTTACAACGAAGTCTGCTAGAGATAAGAAAACAGAGGCAGCACCTTTAAAATCAAAGAGTGAAAAGGCCGGCAGTGAGAAAAGGAGCAGTAGGAGGACTGGTGAGAATGAAGGCAGTCAGGTTTCTGAGCGCTCTTTGCTCACATCCTGGAGAACGAGCATAGTTTGTAAACACTTTCCAACTCGTAGACTCTAGTGCATGAACTGTCGTGATTGCCTGTGGAGTGACTTAACCGTAGTTTCTCATTCTGTCATTGTCATCTGTATGTGCTCTTTATATGCTCTTCTTTCTTCCTTTTAACCAAACTACACTGTAGACAGCTAGGGAAGCATGCTGAAGAAATTGGTGTCATTCAAGATGAGCAACTATTTTTTTAAATGTGCTAATAAATATGATTCTGTCAGAGTAAAAGCACAGATGTTGAAATTCCATCATGGTGTTGTCACCGACACAATTCCGTAATTGTTGTAAAGTAGCTAGTTTGTCAGCATGTTCAATTCCATTACATGAGCATCCATGTAGTCTGACATTTGACCTGATGCAGGTGAAAAATCCAGTGAGCCATGTGAAAAGACAAGTGTTCATGTAGGTGATTAGGACACATTTAAGTGTACAGTGTTAGCATTAGTCTCTCTGTAAATCTGAGTACTGCTAAAAGCAATTTTCCAGTATCCTATCTTTCTTGATGATAATTTTAATTAAGAAATTGTAAATCGTAGGTCCACAGAGTCCATGTGAACGGACAGATATCAGGATGGCAATAGTAGCTGATCACCTTGGACTTAGTTGGACAGGTAAGTGCGCACGCTCCGGAATGAGACAGATACAGTTTATCTTACATGGGCTTCATTATCAGAAACAAGCAACAAAAAGCATTTTTATCACCCATAATCCTATCTACCCAGAAAGAATTACTATTAGTACATTCTATACTGAGTTTTTCAAAGCTTTTTCTAATCATAGACACAGGAGAATAGAAATTTAAATCTTATTCAACATTAAGTTTAAATGCTTTCTTCATAAAGCCATTTCTGGTAATACAGGATACACTTTTACCTACTAGCAAATTTATTTTATGGCATTAAGGAAGACAGAGCTAAGGCTATGACAAATAATCCAAAATTTGTAGATGTGATTTATGCCCTCAGAGTGACTGTAATAGGCAATAGTGAATTGATATGTGCTCAGGTTTCATAAATTTTAGTCATGTATGAGTCCTCTTCATGTGATTTCAAATACAGTGATTTCAAGTACAGCCAATAGCCAGATGGGCACTAGGCCCCAAGAAAAATGCAATTTTCCAAAAGATAACTTTAACAACAATTTGGATTCTTCTACCATACAGACAGATAACATTACAAGCATTATAGTTCTGACAGAACATTCTGCACCCACTTGTGCTTTAAGGGAATTAGTGGTGAGGCCTTAAAGCTTGTGGACTGCCTCTCTGAAGAAGACAAAAAGATGCAGTATGAGCTGTCCGATGAGGACAAACATAGTTTTTTTATGATAAACACATAATCGCTATGTTTATTTGCCTAATACTGGAAGTGGTCAGGGATTTACTTAAAAGGAAATCTTCTATCACTTGGATAATGAAAAACAGGATAATTTTTAATAACTACAAAAACAAGAGAACAAAACAGCGAGTTGAAATTTTGAACTAAAAATTTTAAACCAGGATACATATAAATAAATTATTCAATTTAAAAAACAGTTGAGTTCTGTGAAATGAATGAAACCACTTATGATTGTACAATCAGTGTGTAGGAAAGGAATATAGGGCTTGATCTTGCTGATAAAGTTCTGTGTCAATTGGACAGTTCTGCATTGTAATTTCGTGTTAACTGGACCTCCCCAAATCTTGCTTCACATGAATAAGAGAAATTTAAGTTTTAACAGATAAGTGTAATTTTTTTATGTGTGGCCAAAAAACATACTAGTTTAAAATGTACTAATTATTATAGTTAAGGTCATTTGCATATCATTAATAACATACATTCCATACTCAGGGGAACAATCATCTGTGCTATTAAGTGGGAGAATATGAGGGCCTCCCCGGTGGCGCAGCGGTTGAGCACTGGCTTGTGAAGCTGCCCGCAGCCTCTTCAGCGCCAGTTCCATCCCAGGCCGCCAGGCGAGGGTCCCATATGGCGCGCAGACCTCTCCTGCCGCCCGCTGCTCCCTGCTCTGGCTCTGGTGAATTCTCACCCTCCCGCATTTCTGACTGTACCCAGTGCTTGTATAAATAAATAAATCTTAAAAAAAAAAAAGTGGGAGAATATGAAACTAGATCATGGCAAACAAAGTATTCTTTTTCTTTTGAATGCTCTAACTCCCACCTCCCTCCACATATTAAACCTTCTGTTTATCTAACACCCAGTCTTAAGATAGAGTTGGCTTGCAGGCCAACTGCTAAAGACCTGGAGCACAGTTGAGCTTTGAAAAGACAGGTGAGCTGAGTAATCGATTCTTTGCAGGTTGCTGAGAGTTAAGAGCAATTCATTATGAATAAATATTTGCCAACATCAAAATAATATTTATATTTTAATGCTGGATATTTGAAAATGTATTAGTGATTATTTTCCTTCAGCGAATACAGTTCTTAATTTGTCAATTTTATAGAAGATGTGACATTA
Source organism: Talpa europaea (assembly GCF_964194135.1). Classification (NCBI taxonomy): domain Eukaryota; kingdom Metazoa; phylum Chordata; class Mammalia; order Eulipotyphla; family Talpidae; genus Talpa; species Talpa europaea. The sequence goes on from NC_140077.1 coordinate 51,904,607, forward strand.
AAAATGGCCAGACATAAAGCCATAAAACTTACTATAAATTCTTAGTGACAGTGTATCTTTCTTCTTCAGTGAGTCTCCAAATTAAGGATAGTTTTTGGTCAATGAACTCTTGCTGGGCAATAAAGAATATCGTCTCTTCAAACACAAAGAGATAAACTTAAATTTTCTAATTCAAATAACTATATCCTAGATGGAAGCTATTAGGAAAAGTAGCATTTAGAAGAACAAAATTTAAATCTATCCCTCAAACTACTCTTAGCATGTTAATTTACTCTTGAGTTTCGTAAAAATCTTTTAAAATGCTGTATACACAGTATAGTTTTCTGTTTTCAATTAGTAATTACATACTTTCTACAAAATTAAATACTCTCTGATTTAGGTTTTAATGTATAAATAAATATCCAATAGACATACTTTACAATGGTGTTTTTCTAATTGTGGGTCACAATGCACTATTAAATCATGGTAGCGATTCATGCCTTGTTTTTCTTTTCAAGAGGAATAGAAAAGAAAAAGCCTGTACTACATGTATTAGGCTCAGTTTTGTTCAGGGAAAATCTATTCACTTATATAAACACCATGATATGTGATGTACTTCTAACTGTAGGACTTGATCAAAACAGTTTTCAATCTACTGCATTATATTAATTCACCCTCTCCTTTTCAACATGTGGATTGTTTTCAGTATTTTTAGCAGTTCATGCCTACGATGAACATTTGTGTATGAAAATCATTGTGTCCATCCCTATATATCCCCGCAGTTGATTTCCAAAAGTGAATCACCTGGTCCGAGGATATGGACTTTTTTGAACCTCCATGCATTTTGCCATGCTGCTGGAAATAGATCTTAAGAGGGAAAGAATCTTTACCAATTCCTTCTCCATGGAAGGGTTTTTTCCTATTCCATTTTGCAATCATTTAAGATAATACCTGATAAGTTGTCGTAATTGTACAAAAACTTTACCATGAAAAGTCAGTCTTCTTCCCATCTTTGACTCCTGAGTTTCCCTCTCTCAAGGCAGTAACTATTATATCACAGGTGTCTTTACACAGACACTCTGCATTTCCAAGATTGAGTATCTGGGTATGTACATTTAGATACACAGAAAACTATCTCCCGTTTATTTTTCTCACAAGTGGCAGCACATCTAGACAGTGACCTGACTGGAATCATCAGTCTCTCCAGTGGAGTTCATAAAACTTAAAGACATCTAGAATGGAATGTTACAGATGTAAAAGATGTACTTCATGAAGATTGCCTAGGGAAAGCCCCAACAGTAAATCTAGGGCTGCAATTAATGAGTTGTATTTCCCTACCTAGCTTGTATGACATTTTCTCAAATTACTGAATTACAACACTGAATTAAAAGAATCAACAGCATCTTCTTTATAAAGATCAAGAATCTTTGTAAAATAACCACTGAAGAGAGTCTGTTTGTAACTAAGTAATTACCTGAGGAGAGTTAAGTCACAGCCTATAGATGGTCACTACTTTCCTGTGAAGTGTGACGTATACAGAGATTAATTCCCAAGGCTGTACTTGGGTTTTACTGTAAAATAAATTGCTCTCCTGTTTTATTGGGGGGGGGGGTTGGTAGTCATTGAGCATTACTTTTATGATATATGATAAAAGTAGAATATGAAATGTTCTTTTTCTTTTCTACAGAACTGGCAAGGGAACTGAATTTTTCAGTGGATGAAATCAATCAAATACGTGTGGAAAATCCAAATTCCTTAATTTCTCAGAGTTTCATGTTATTAAAAAAATGGGTTACCAGAGATGGAAAAAATGCTACAAGTATGTTGAAATTATATTACTTTAACTTTCAAGACTGTATATAACCAATATTTTAGATAAGCCTACTGTTGATAAAATCAGAGTGATTATGAATAGTAAATCTTTGAAGTTATATTTGTTTCGTTTAGTACTAATATTGTATATTTCTGACTTTAGGAGACTTTTTGGAAAGCAAGTAGTAGGAAAATGTTTTCATTTTGTCTAGCTTTCTCTGATAGTAAAAAAGGAAAAAGTAATTTTTGCTGGCAAATTATGACTTCAGTGGGGTAGTCAGACACTCTGACGTTACTGCTGTGGTCAGGGACATCTCTCAGGGAGCTAACAAGGATAGGATGAAAATAAGGGTTCCAGTCATTTGACTGGGCTTGGTCTGTGGTGACTTGAGAATACAATTGTAGGGTTTTGTTGGGGAGAGGAGAGCGGTGCTGTACTGTGACACATGCCAACCAATGACAATTTGGAATAAGTTATTATGGGTTACTTGTGTCAGTCAGTTTGACTTTAGTAAGTTATTAAAATGCTAAGGATCAAATATGAGGGTGACCCATTTGACAGTCTAAAAAGAAAGGGGTGTGTTTAAATTTTTATTACATCCCCTTACACCTAACAAGAATCTAGCTATTCTGAGGCCCATCAGCTCTACATCTTACAGAGGAATGAATACTGCTGTCATCATACAGTTTCACAGTTATTCTTAAGACCCTAATTTGTCTTCCCTGTAGCAGTAAGTTTTCTGAGCCCTCACGATGATAATATTACAGCTGGGTGAAGAAGGAAATAAAATGCTTGGAGGGTCACAAAAGCATGGTGTGGCTATTTTGATGACTAGAAAAAAACTTAATTGGGATTTCAACCTTTTTTTCTCCTTTTTTCAGCTGATGCCTTAACTTCGGTCTTGACAAAAATTAATCGGATAGATATAGTGACTCTGCTAGAAGGACCAATATTTGATTATGGAAATATTTCAGGCACCAGAAGTTTTGCAGATGAGAACAATGTCTTCCATGACCCTGTTGATGGTAATTTAGTGTTCATATTTAATGATTTGATAAAACTTGAAAGTGCTGTAGGATAAGATAGTCACTTAAAACCGACTGAATTTCTCATTTTCACACCATATTCTCTGCCAGGGTCTGTAAACATTCTGACAGAAAAAAAAAACTTGGTAAATATCTCTGCTATGTGAAATGTAAATATTGAAATAGAAAAGCATGTTACCTGACAGAGTTGGTGTTTCAGATGTTTTATATGAACAAATTTATATGAAGAAAATTCATTATCTAGAGAATGAGTGGCTTTTGTCATAGTGAACTCTTATTCACACATAGGTAAAATCAAATTGTGAGCTGCTGTTACCAAGTAACAGGCAATGTATTATATCAAGTTTAAGCATGTATTATACATATGAAGTAAAATGGTGAATTGCAGTTTTGGGAATGAAGTATTTAAGCCAAGTATTAAAAAAAATCTAATGTAGCACTGAAAATAGTGTTTTTTATTTAGCATTATTTTCACTTCATATGCTTCATTTACTGTTTTGAAGCCTCTCCTCCGCAACCCCCCCAATCTACCATCTATAGAAGGTGGCATAGTTTCTAATTCAGTGAGCATAGATGTCACTAATAATAATAATTACTCTTTCGCATTAGCTTATAGAATAATGTCATCTTTCCCTCAAAGTATTAAGAGATAACTTACTATGTTTTTTAAAATGCTTGTCTTATGTTCACAAATAGAAAATTCATTCCTACAATGAATTTTGAGTTAAAGTGATGTCATGGAGCAAGACAGGGAGCTAGGACTTTTTTCTACTATTCCAAGGCTTGAAAAATATGGAGATAGTTTTTCCATTTTTATAATGCCGAAGTTAGACTAATTAGAGATAACATCTAATTCTGCATGTTATATGGTAAAAGACTTAAAGTCAGCAGAAAGTTTAAAGCATAACTTGTTATTCACATAATATAAACATGATAGGTAATGTCAAAGTGGTTTCTATTTAAGCCAAAAAAATACCACAGAACCTTGGGAAAAAAGCTTTTTCCAAGCCTTGTCTTATATATGAGGCCATATGTTGGTAAGCAAACTCTTTTTGCACTGAAGACAGGACAGTGTCTATGTCAACATCTGAATTATTGCCAATACAGTTTAGTTTCTCTTAATATTCTTTATTGTAAAAAAAAAATGGAGTAGCTCTAAGAAAGAAAGAAAACAATAGAAGTATTTAATAGATTTGAAAGTTTAATGTTCTAAAATGAGGTGATTAAATACATCCACCAGAACTTTTTGTTGTGACATTTTAATATTTTATATTCCTTATAAAAATTATTAGGGAAATTTAGCAACTTGTATATGACATAAATTTCACTTATGCAGGCTATAAACATTAGCTAATCACAACCAGCTTTTCAACAAAATTCTGGCTTATTGATGACCAGAATAGAAAATTACTTATCTTTAGCAATTCAACTTGAGACCAAAAGCTACATTGGTGTGTATTCTTTACTGATGGAAAAATTAGGCTTTCACTTTGTTAGACCAATAATTCAGAAAATGTGCTTGGTTCTCTTTTTTTCCCGTCTCTCCTCGTCATTGAACTTTTGTGAAACTTCCTTTCCTCACCATGACCAGATAATCGTTGAGTTTTCTCTCTGCTGAAGGAGAAAAATACTCCATTAGTCTGCACAGCAAAATTTAAAACGAGAATTCTCCCTGCTTCCCCTTTGCTTAGGCTGGTCAGTAAACCTGTTTCATAGCATTTCCAGTTATACTCAGAACTCTTTGCGTGTGGTTTTCCTCCTGTGTCTGCTGTGTATCATTTCCTTTTTTTTTTTCCTTTTTTTGATTTGTGGTTCTGAGTGAACCCATTTTACCAAGACCTCCTTACATGCCACAACCCTTTCATCTCTGTAAAACGTTACGATGCTTCAAAACTTTACACGGAGCTTTCTCCTGGTCTGCTTTTTACATCTTTCTCCTAACATATTTTTAGATTGTTTTCCCATTGCTACTGCTTTAGTAATCATTCCATTCCAAAGATTAATTCATTTTCATTATTAGAATTTCATATGAAGTAGGTGAGGATTAGAGTTGGGTAGCACTGCTCATTTGTATGTTTTTTTTTTAATGTAAGTATTAATTACAAAGTTGGTTTCTTGTGGTTTGCTGTATACAGTCCACCACAATATGGATTTTGCATGCTATAGAAAATAGTAAATTTGGCCATGGTATAAAGGTATCTATTATAGAATGACAACTAACTTTATATTGTAAGAGTATATAATGATGACTAACTTTATGTTACAAAGACTGTATATAAATTACTGCATTGAAATCATCAAAATTGATAGAAACAATCTATATCTTAATTAGTAGATAATTTACTATCGTTTGTGCCTGGCTTTTATATCATTGTATTACATTTAATTGAACTAAACAAACAAACTTATCAACATTACTCTGTAACTCATCATCCATTTTCATGCCTTATATAATTTAAGTCATTCCATGTGTTTTTGTTGGATGTTCTCTAATTCATTACAGTCAGTCCGAATGTACTGTCTTCCATAGGTTATCCTTCCCTTCAAATGGAACTGGAAACTCCCACAGGGTTGCACTACACACCACCTATCCCCTTCCAGCAAGATGATTATTTTAGTGATATCTCTAGTATAGAATCTCCCTTTAGAACCCCCAGTAGACTGAGTGATGGGCTAGCACCATCCCAGGGAAACATAGACCATTCAGCAGATGGACCTCCAGTTGTAACTGCAGAAGATACCTCCTTAGAAGACAGCAAACTTGAAGACTCAATGCCTTTAACAGAAATGCCTGAAGCAGTGGATGTAGATGAGAGCCAGTTGGAGAATGTATGTCTGAGTGAGTACCCTCAATACCTCGGAAGTATGGCTGAGGTCCCAAAAGATGCTAAACCAGCACAGCCACTGAAACAGACTAGAAAATTAGGAGTAAGCTCTGAGCAGCATGAGAAAGAAAAATCTGGTCCTGATGAGGAGATGATGGAAGAAAAACTCAAATCTTTATTTGAGGACATTCAACTTGAAGAAGGAATAGAGTCTGAGGAGATGACAGAAGAAAAAGTCCAGGCTATTCTTAAAGGTGTTCAGCAAGCAGAACTGGAAATGTCTTCAATTACAGGTTGGCAGAATGAGACATCAAGTGGAACCCTTGAGTCCCCCACTCAAGCTCGAAGAATAACTGGTGGGTTACTAGATCGACTGGATGACAGGTATGACTTTGTTTTCGGAAAAGGAACATGAAACAGGGGTCACATGTTAGTATAGTTTGTTTTAAATATGTGCTTTCTAGCAATTCAACTTTTGAAATCATTATTCCAGCTTGTGGAGAATACCTGTCTTAATTGGTGGTATATTCTGTTAATCTGAAGAGGGGAAAGGTTACATTAAACTCATAATTACTAAAATTATTGATGGACTGAAGGAAGATGCAAAAGGTTTTTAATACATGCAAAAGATTTATTTACTTTGGAAAACTACTGCTGGCTAGTATATTACTTGTTGCATTAGTCTTTTCACACAGTCAGTAATGCTCATTCAAAATAATGTAATACAACTAAAAGTCTCTTAGAAACATAAGCATTTCTGTTGTTTCCTGTCCACAAACTATATATTAAAATTTTGTAAAATAAGCATAAATTTAAAAAAGCAATTCAACCCCATCATCTAGTAATTTTTAATGTCAATGTAGAAAATAGAGATGCAAAAAGAAAAGCCATCCTCCTAAACTAAGGAACACGTATGCTTCCCTGTTTTCTACATTATTTCACAGAATTTCCAAAAGCACATGTACTTATTTACTCCAAATAATATTATTACGATGGACTATTTTTTATCATAAATATAATTCCCTTATGAATCTGGATCTACTTATTCTGGCATTACTCTACAAATGTGAAAGTCAAGTGTCCTGTGGACATTGTTTCAAATCTCACCACCATTAAGTCTGCACTGAGTGATTTTGGATGAATTTCTATGTCCTAAGAATATCCCTTTAACTAGGTTTAAAAGTTAAGACTACTGGGCCTCCCCGGTGGCGCAGCAGTTGAGCGCTGGGTTGCGAAGCTGCCTGAGGCCTCTGCGGCGCGGGTTCGATCCCCAGCTGCTCCCTGGCCACCAGAGGAGGGTCCCACATGGCGCGCAGACCTCTTCTGCCTGCTCTGCTCCCCGCTCTGGCTCTGGTGAATTCTCCCACCCTCCCGCACTTCTGACTGTACCCAGTGCATGTATAAACAAACAAATAAATAAAACATGCCTCTATAAAAAAATAAAATAAAAGTTAAGACTACTACTATCCTAAAATAGGTTCTCAGGTTGTAAAAGAAACACCATAGATGATGATAGAATAACTAATGTGGGTGTGAGTTGAGTAGAGTCTCTCTGGAGCCTATAGAGTACCTCCTTACCCTTAAAATCTAGTAATCAGATTTTTTTCATGCCTCTCTATTTTATGTCTTTAAAAGCCATTAAGAACATGATTGTTACCAATTTAGAGCTTCTGAGGCCTACCTACTTTCAGCCATAGATTACCATTGCAAATATTCGTATTTTACCCTTTGCAGCCCTGATCAATGTCGAGATTCTATTACCTCATATCTCAAAGGAGAGCCTGGAAAATTTGAAGCAAATGGAAGCCATGCAGAAGTTACTGTAGAAGCAAAGACGAAATCTTACTTTCCAGAAACCCAAAATGATGCAGGGAAACAGAATGCTAAGGAATCTCTGAAACCAAAAATACACGGATCTGGTCGTGTTGAGGAACCAGTGTCATCACTAGCAGCATATCAGAAATCTCTAGAAGAAACCAGCAAGTTTGTAATAGAAGAACCTAAACCCTGTGTGCCTGTCAGTATGAAAAAGATGAATAGGACTTCTCCTGCAGATGGCAAGCCAAGGCTTAACCTCCATGAAGAAGAGGGGTCCAGTGGGTCTGAGCAAAAGGTATGTACAGTACGCCATTGTCACTTTAAAAGAAAGTACTGATGCTTCGTTTTAATCTTGCATCACGGGCCTTACTATTTCCAAATTATAAATGTATAAATGTGTGATTGAAAATTATAGTATTAATGGTGGGAGTAAAGTAAGTACTAAGTAAAACGTGCTATTTGATCATACCTTGTTTCATTAAGAAAATGCAATAAGCTTCTCTTCAGTAATTTTTCAGAAGGGAAATATTTTTATTAAATAATTGGCTATGGTTCAATATGATTTTGTCTGGGATTTAGGTTCCTAACTCCAAACTCAATCTTCTTTCCTATGGAAGTGGGATAATTTTTCTGATACCTTCACATAATTTAAAAAGTCAATGGCCTGAGACAATCTCAAGAGTTCTAACCTATAAGGTCTGTGGCCTGAGAGTCTGCGTTAAAAATTGAAGAAATGCAGTTTCTAAAATGAGGTAGAGCTATATCACTGTTGGTTCACAGCATTCAGAAATGTAAAGTATATAAGGTGATAATTATATAATAAGGGTTATTTTTAAGATAAGTATTACTGAATCATTTGCTTGTTCTTTCCACTTGCATTTATTGGGATACAATGGATTTTCTTTTTCTGTGAAATTTGCCACCAAAAATAATTTGAAAATACAACTTCGATACAAGAAAATCAGCTCAATTTCCTATATTTTTACTGCTTTTCACTCTCACAGTATTTGTGCTTTTTCATGAATTGTGCAATAGACATTAAGTTGTAAATTACAGGTCTTTGAAATAGTAACACTTTTAGTTTTCCATAAGACATGCTAGTTTACTTAAGAGGTACTAAAAGTTTTGCACTGAAAAAAACAAATGAGTCCATGATTAATTTGAGACTTCAAAACTCAATTACTGTGGAGCTAATTATTAGCTTACCAACTAATGACATGCTTTCCTTTTCCCTTCTGCAGGCTCTCTTTTGACCACTTTCCTACTTGTTAGCGAGAGGGAAAGTAAAAGGAAGTAAAATTCTCAGGGCTTTCTTCCACTGCCTTCCTGTTAAATGTGGCTTTGAATATGGGTTTCTGTCTTTGAGTTAACTCAATATATTTAAACAGTATGCCTTTGGATGGAATGTTCCCTTTTAAAATGAGCCTACTGAAATATAGGGAGAAGCAGTGACGTAGTGATGTTTTAACTATGAAAATTTGTTCTCCAAAAGCCCATTAAAATTCAATAGAGGTGTTCTGAAATCAAATTATAAGTATAAATAAGTACTGCTTTGCAACTACATCTGCATACATATTGGCCTCCAAGGAGAAGACATACAGACATACAAGTCTTAACCTTGAATGGAAACTCAGCTAAGATCATCAGCAATGGGAAATAATTACTATTTGAAAATGTTTTCAAGATTGCTTATAATTCAGTTTATGTCTTCAGCATTGATCACTGTGCCATCCCAATGTAGACTTCATGGGCATATAAATTCACAGTGGAATTAGTTTCTGGGAGATAGGAGCCTGACCTCACAAGAAAGCCAAAAATAATCAGGATGTATCTTTTGTGGCTAGACCATAGGGCAGTAACAACCACCTAGGTGATCTTATGAGATCAGAAAACAGCCCCCTTTTTGTCCCCTGAAAATCAGGTCAGAAGTCCAGGTGCAGCCTTTACACGGATGACTACCTGCTGTTACAAGGTAAAATTCTGCTATTTTCCACCCATGGCCAGGAGTACTAGAAAATTCCATTTGGTCTTCTAGTTTCCCACTTTGCCTATTGTTAGTCAACTCTCTTAAAGGAATCCTGAATGAGATTCTATTACCAACTTCTCTGTACTGTTCACTTGAAGATTATCAGAGACTCCAGAGAGGAAGTAGAAACTTACATTGACCAAATGACCACTTTCATGTAAGGGAGCTGGTCTCAGATGATTTTTGATGTGATTATGCAATAATTGACATACATACTTATTGTATTTGCATTAACATTTTATGCTTTTGAATTTACCCAAGTGAAAACCTTTCCCCAATTCAATATTTCCTATTTAGATATTCAGAATAATTTTTTCCTTTGCCTTATCTAATTTAGTAATCCCTAAATGCTCAGTAATTATTTTACTATTAATTCCTGTTACTTTTTTTTTCACCTTTCTGAGCCATTACAGGGTCCCCTTCCACAATTCATGGGACATTCTAAATGTCCTGAACTTGCAGTCCTTTTCCAAGCATTCTTTAAAAGTAATGGGGAAACATGAAAACTATTTCTTTTGTGCAATTACTGTATTCTTGTCTGTACCATACTTATCTGTTAAATACTTCTTTTTCTATTCTAGTTTCATATTAGTTCCTTAAAATCAGACTTCAAGCTTTTGTTTTATATTATTCATTCATTTGACAAACTGAGTCCCAATTATGCCTTTTTTTGTAGATCAAGTGAAACATGGCCTCAACTACAAAGTTACAAACTCTAATCAAATAATTTAAAATTAGTATAAAAGTGAATATTAATGCTTCGTCAAATTAGTAGCATATAGTTCCTGGTACCAAAAGGGCTCTGTTGTTACTTTTAATGTATGATTTAGCTTATCTTTACCTCTATATGCTTTTATACATACGTATGCATACATAATTAAATGTGTTATATGTATTTCATACATATACATAGAGTAATTTCATTGAGAATCCTACTCACAACTTTTAAGACTTTTCACAAGTACATATCATGATTTTTCCTTTGGGGTTGGGGGGAAACAGCAAGTAAAAATAACTTTCTTATTTCCCTTCTCAGAATGTCTTGTTTTAAATGTGATGGTAAAATTATACTAAAAATGCATTTATCAGGACTTTAGAAACAGTGAGAGTGATTCAAGCTCAGAGGAAGAACGGAGAGTCACTACCCGAGTTATTCGCCGGCGTTTGATTATAAAGGTATCCCCATAGCTGGAACATTATGAGGCACTGCTGCATTATCAGAAACTCCTTTCTTTTATGGTCTTGAAAATTTAGCATGCTTGATAAGCAAATGGTTATGTGTATGTTTCTTTGCAACTGAAAGGAAAAAGTCATGTTGCCTGGTAGTGAGTATTCTGTCTAGGCCTATGTTTGTCCTGTGGAAGCTGTGACTTTATCTGCCAATTCTTGACATCTGTATCCTGTTTTGCTTGGAGGAGTGTTACATGTGTGAACTATTTTATCTTTTCATTGTTCATATCACATGAAATGTTCAATTGTAGTCTCAGAAGCTATAATGAGATCTGAGCTAAGATAAAGAATTAAAAGGCTCCCTTCTTGGGTCAAATTCCTATTGCCTTAACAGTTTTTAACTGAAAACCAGTTCCTCATTCTCAGTCATTGACTGAGGATTTTGAATTATAGCTTACTAGAGTTGTATGTGACTAATGCATATCAAGTAAAAATTTCTAAAATGTTTTCATTTGACTAACAAAAAAATCAGGATATATTTTTAAATATAGAAAAAAATTGAACTGGAAATTTGAAAACTGTAATTCCTCCCTGTTATAGCACAGTTGAACACGATGAATAACTTTTCTCTAGTCCCCCGACAAGGGCCTTTCACTTATGCACTACCCTTACTCTTGGTAAAGCTCTTCTCAGCTGTCTGCTGCTTGTCCTCCTTGGTGTTAGGATAATTTGAGTGCAGAAAACTAGGCAGCCATTTTCAATACACAGGTCCAAATAACTTGAAGTTCCCTGATTGGCAGAAAATTCTGGAGAGAAAGAACAGAAGTGAAATACCTACTGAAAACCATTTATCAAACTTATCTAACCCCAAGGTGTCAAGAGACTCAAGAGAGACTAGAAAAATTGGCTTACATATCCAACACCTCTTATTCTGCTGCTTGTACCTTTTCTGAGATTCTAGAAGTATTTAAAAAGAAAGTTAGTCCTTGTCTAAATTCCAAATCAACGTAAAGTTTGATAGAGTGCTACTACAAAAAGAGCATTAATTGTGTCTGAAAATTCCACACAGGCTAGGAAAATTCATGTCTAGCATATCTGCAAGTATTCAGCCTTCTCTCTATAAAACCCTTCGGTCACTTCCCACACATTTGCTGGGATTAGAGGAAGAAAATGCTTAATTTGAACTTCTTCCTGGAGGTATTAAAGCCATACTCTTTGTTCAGGCTTCACCATTTCCTTAATCCAAAGACTTACATTTTATGTAATTTTAAAGTTATATTTTCATCTGAAACATCTAGGAAAGGTACATCAGACATAGTGTTTTGTATAACTTCCTCTTTATGCATATGACCCACTCATGTTGTGTACACAGTTGCTTCATTCCTTTATGGTGTCTGCCCATTAAGGAAGTTGACTCTCCTCTATATTAGAAAGTCAGTGTTTGTTTCTTTTGGTCTCCTAGAATTATAAGCATGCATTAACAATTTAGCAATTGATAAATTTGAACATAATGTTATTTATTGCTTTTTTTTAAGAACTTAAATTTAAAAGGCCAAAATGCATTATGATGGTATAAGATTCATAAAAGAATCACTCAAACATGGTATGAGAAATATCTTTTATATATGTACTAAGAAACCAAAAGCTAAAGAATAGATGTAAGTATGACAAAATATTTAGAAGTATTTCTGCTTAATATGTTTCTGTTCAGACTTTTGGGGCAGTTAAAAAGGATCACATTTCTGTAGCTTTTCTCTTTATTCTCATATGCTCGTTTCTTTCTAATGTAAAGCTAAACTGAAACTGCAATAGTAAATGTGCACTGGGAACCATCTCTATCAAAAACATAAAATGAGAATGTTAGGACCTTACAGGGATCACTGAGAGTAAAATCACTTCTCCTAGAAGATAAAACCAATAATTGGCTAAGAGTTGATTTACCTAAAATTACACAGTAGGGCAGTACAGTTCAGGGACCAGAACTTAATCCCCAGCCTTCCAGTGAAGTGCATTCTACCTTCTCTCTCCACAATACTACATTATTTCCTTTCCAGAACAAATAAAAAAAAGAATGTTTCCCTCGATCAAATTAGACACTTGGCCATTTAGACCTTTTGGAGTTGGAAGCTTCGGGCGGTCTATCCTGGAAAGAAATGATGGGAATTTCTCCTGCTTTGTGGAGTCTGTCCAAACCTGGACTGAACCAGCATATTCACTGTTGGCCACAGTAATCCCCCAAGCACCTAGAATCTCAGAAATGAAAAATATTTTGGGATTGTTCCATCTCTCCAGAGTGAGTTGTGGCTGGGAAGTATCAACAGAAACAAGGTGTGCTCAGGGTTCCATTACCACAAGTCTAGGCAAATCTGTCATCTTAATCACTCAGGTAGTATAATAAATAGGATGAAAGTATAATTTTATGTGTTTTTCACTTCAGTTTCATATGTGGATTCATCTTTTTATAAAATTCATTTTTACTTTACATATATTTCAAATCAGTGTGGAATGAGTCAACAAACTCATTTTGGATTTTAAATTTTTGTCACATATTTATTTCTATATAATTTAATAATATAGTAGTTTCATGTGCTTGGAAGCAATTTTTTTAAGTATATTAAACAGTCCTGTGAACTTGTTTACTTATTTGCTTAGCAAATTCAGCGAAAGGTAAAAACAGTTACTGTAGAGCTTAACTGTGTTTTTATTTCTATTTTTAGTGACTTTCCAAATAAGTTTGTTTTCCCCAAACAAGTAATTTGAAAGTATATAAAGTTCTATTTACCCACTCCATTTCCCAGAGTTAACCCTGTTCACAAACTTGCAGATTGTTTTTACATACATATTTAAATATGCTTAGGTATATAAAATGTATCTGCATATACACACATATCCCCGGCAGGTTTATTTTTCAGAATATAAAAATGGATTATACTATATACATCCTTAGTGTCCCAGTTTTGGAAAGTTCAAGTGTATGCATCAAAGCAAATTGGCTTTTCATACTGTTATTCTTTATGTTTAAAAATTCAAGGAAAGGAATGTAAATTATTAAATGCAGTGCTTCCAGCAGGAGCCCAGAGACAAGTACATTTAGTCTCATTAAGGTGGCCACCAGGGCTGATAAATGTGACACCATAGGTGTTGTAATTTTCCTTTGAGATAGGAAAGAAAAAAGTAGGCAGGAGGTGTTGCTAGATAAAATGCCATCAATAAAACCCAGGGAGAAATTGTGTTTATTTAAGACTGCACACTATTTTTTAAGAACTTTGGAAACTAATTTTACTCTCATAAAAGTCTCCAAAGAGCTTTCCTTGTAACATCTGGTATGTGATAGATTTTAAAAATTCATTCATGTTTAATTTAAACAAACATTTTAAAATTACATTTAATTTCCCATCTAACCACCTTCTGTTTAATCCACTCCCCAATTTATTGAGTTTCTACATAATCATTTTGAAGTTATTTTGGCATGATTAAAGTACTAAATGACTATTTCATAATTTTAAAGTTAAGAAATTTATCTTTATGCATTAATGTTATGAAGTTTCAGTAGGAAGTGGTGAAATGCCTACATACAGAGTAGATCTAACAACCTATAAGAATTGTTATTTATAAGCAGGGCTTCCTTTTTTCTAAGATTTTTACTATATTAAATATATTCATATGCATTCACTATGCATATAAATATATGTACTTCACTTTTGAAAACAGTCCAATTTAAAAATTGACCTTTTCCCACAAAAGGGGCAATTTATACCCAATGGAATTCTATTTTATTGGATTTTTCTGAGATTCCTGAAGTGTCTAACATTCAAACATCAGGACATTGCTAGTAGCATAGTGAAACCTTTTATGACTTTTTGTGACTTTCTGCTATATTTCACTTCAGTGCTTGTAGGCATCTAGATTTTTCCAATTTCCTTCTGTCTTTTAACTATGCTTTATTGAAACTAATCATAAGCAAGATTCAGAATTAACATGAGCAGCAACAAACATGTTTTACCTTCTTCCCACCTATACCACAGTGAGATAAAATGAGTCATATGCCCCACCCATTGTCTTACATCTATGAACCTACATGCCATAAGAATGGGTCACATGAAACTTTGAGGGGGAAAAAAATGTTTTTAGCAAAACAAGGTACCAAAACTGCCTTTTTATTGGTTGTAACATACAGCAATCAGAATTTTCTCACCATTGGCTCGCACTGACAAAGTTATCGGAGCTACTATGCTTTTCCTTTAAATAACACAGTTAGAAACCTGGCCTCCCGGAAATGCAGATGGTTTCTTTCTAGGATCAACCATTTTAACTTAAACAAAACCTACAGGTTCTCACAATATTAACAGCACACTGCATTGTAGCATTATCCAAGTAACCTTTTCAACACGTTTGACAAACAGTCCATCCCTAGAATAGATCTGAACATAAGGTGTTTATCCTTGTTCCTCGAAATTGTATGCAGCACTAACCCAAGGTTGATCACCAGTTAAGAATATAATATATTGCAAATGCATTCCTATTTTTATAGTCTGGGTGGCTTTTCTTAGTATATAATCAGAGAGCTAATAGAAAGATAATTCAGGAGTCATCTAAATCTACCAAGCTCTATAATGCAAGAAAGTAAGGTTCCAACTTGGTGAGTTAAGAATTTATACTGTTTTTTAAAATGACCAGAGAATACCTTTAACAGTTTCCCCTATAAATCAGATACCAGTCACTAGCTGAAAGATAATAATCTTAAATACCTTTAACACTGATTTTATCTTTAATCACTGGTCACATAGGGCCCCTTCACTTGAAGATCATTATTTTATTTTAAGAGCTTGAAAGACTCAGTCTAAAAAATAAGATTTTCTTTCAACACTGAACTTTTCTGATAGCACTTCAAAAAAAAGTATTATCCTTAGCAATTCTTAAATGAAACAAATGGTAATAAATATAAAGCCCCAAATAAGATTCTAACTAAACTGAAGTTAGACAATGCACTCCACAAAAATAAAAAAGATCTGGTGGGATTAAGAAACACTATACTCAAAGTTGATCAAATCAGCTCTCTGTTCATTGGTCGGATTATTTTCCCCAACAAATGAAACCTTCTGGTATGTACATCAGCATGCAACTCCATCCTCTAATTGCCCATTTTCAAATTCTTCCTCCTTGGGAGTGTGTTACTAACATCAGTCTTATGTACTTGAAGGTCAAAGCTTTGAATACCCTTGACCATTAGATAACCAGCAGTGGAGTTAGTCTTGTCCACTTGCACTGGAGTAGAAGAATTTATACCACCTACAGTTCCACAAAGCATGTGTGTGGTGTATGGAGTGGTGTGGAGATCTGTCCATTTAGGATGTTGCTAATCTCTATGCCACCTCCTTTAGGGAGAGGAAGCAAAAACCATTCCTGGTGAATCTGTCACAGAAGAACAATTTACTGATGAAGAAGGCACCCTCATCACCAGAAAAGTAATCGTCATTGGGATTTCATGTTTCTCTTGGAATATAGCTTCTCTGCTCTTTGTTTAATGTAGTGCTGCCTCTTGAAATTGAAGACAGAAAAAACCTCTACTTTTCACTATTGCTTTCTACAGATCACTCGGAAAGTATTAAGACGAATTGTTATCCCGCAAGAAAGAAAACGTGCTGACGTGGTAATGGCAAGGGACTGCCAAAGAGAAAGGAGAGGATAAAAGATTTGTGAACTCTAGAAAATGCTGCTAATGGGCTGGCATCTGTGGTGTGACAGCTTAAAGCATCTTGCTGCTTTTGACATCATAAGCATTTGATCAGGACCAAAGAAAAAGAATTCTTGCTAACATTCTTTTATGTTAAATATTTTTACTATCTTCAGAGTTTTCACATAAATAAGTTCATTTGTGATAGTTAGAACCTTTTGGTTCAAGTGCTTAAGAGAAAATAAAAAACCCCTGTACACCATCAAGCCCCTTGGCAGTGGCCTGGCCCCTCCCTGTGTTTTACCTGAAGTCAAGCACCTGCCTGGGACACAAAGAACAAATGTGCAGAGTTTATTCAGTAGAAAGGCAAAATGCTCAGTTCAGCTTACATCAAATCTAATATTTTATGGCTTTTAAAAACTAATTGTTTATTAAGGTAACTAGTTTATAACACTCTATATGCGTCAGAAGTAAAAGTTTCATCTCTTCAGGTGTCTGTTACCATACCTATCACCAACACACTCATAGTCCTCGGGGAAGTTTGTATTCCCCTCTTTGGGTTTATAACAGTATATCAACACTGTGTCAGTTAAAGACCCAAAGTTATCATTGAGTAGTATAACTCAGCAACTGAATCTCCATCTCCTAGATAAAACATCTCTGGTTATTTTTCATTTCTTTCCTCTTTGTTACTCTTTTCATTTTAAAAATAGAAAATTCAATAGCCTGTGTTTACATAAGAATAAAGGGAACTAAAAATTTCTCAGGACTAAATCTCAACATTGAAAAGGCTACTATATTTTCCATCATAAACTGATATTTGGTAGTTTTGCTCTCAGAAAAGGATGGCCCTGGTGCTCAGTGCAGAGAGGTCTGGTTTAAGGGGAAATGGATGCCTGCTTGGACTGGATTAAATAGAGAGGGTTGGTAATTCCACAAATTTAAATTTTTTAAGCCCTCAGATCAACATCATCCCCATGGTGTTTAGTTCACGATCAGTGCCTCACTGAGAAATTTCAGTCTCTTTACAACAAATGACTTAAAACTGCTGGCTTTAAAAAGGCATAAATTATAGTTTACTAATATATTTAGTAGCTGGGGTTTGAATGTCTTGAATGCTAAACTGATGATTTCTTCCAGCTTACTATTGGAAATGAACAGGCTGCTCATTCTTTCCATTTATCACTAACCTACTGAATTACTGTGAAGTACAGTTATGTTGTGTTCATTCTGACCATGCTCTAGCTTGCCTTGATGATGCTATGCTGTGTGGTCAAAACCAACGGACTGTATGTATTTTTGGACATGAAGTGACAAAGTGTTTTAAACAGTGTTTCACTTACCCTAATCCAGCCTCAAGAGACCAGAGTGAAAACTGCTTTATAAATAACACTCCTTTCCCATGAAATCTTAATGTATATTCTTTTTAAAGCAGGGAGAAGGTTTTAAGGTGAAGACGAAGAAAGAAATCCGACATGTGGAAAAGAAGAGCCACTCGTAACAGGAACAGTCAAGGTATGTGTGCTCGTGACAGTAGAACAGCTTTGAATATCCAATAGGAAATCCTTGGAGTTTATGTATGTATGCATATGTACACTAAAACTTGACTCTAGGTCATAACCCATAAATTTTTCCCTAAAAATTAGTCAGGAATTAAAATATAGATGATGTTTGCAGAAGCAAATGTAAATAGTGATTTTTGAGGCTTTACTAAGATAAAGGCTCAGTAGCAATAGCATTATACAATGTAACAGCAAGACTATTTGGTAACAAATAATTCTTACAGATGCACTACTCTGAGATTTGCATGGGTATGGTCTTTCATCATTTTGGCAGAATAGCAATGAAAATTATTTTCTTAAATGCAACAATGGTTTCTAAATTTGAAGGCCTGAAATCCCTGTCTACAACTTTATAAATTTCATACAAACCAAAGCAAATTAAACTGGAGGTTACTCATAATCCTTTTGTTAAAAGTTTAGTGAATTTTGTTTAAATTTGTCTAAATTTTTCTTCATAAATAGGAGTATTTTCCTTTGACATTATTTTCTCTAAATTTTACTCTGTCCTATTTCTTTTTACATAGCCTACAATTAGAAAGGCCACTGGGGTGAAAAAGCAAATAGAGCTTTGAAAAGTTCTCTGTAAGTCTGTAAGGTAAAGCAGGATGATTTTAGGGCTTTTCAACAATTTTCTAAGCCTCATAAGTCAAAATAACAAAGAGCAAATAGATTCCAGTTTTCACTTTTATACATGTGCTGTTGCCCAATTACCAGCATCATGGTATTTGGAATGCTGAAGAAAAGGACTGAGAAATCATTGGTAAACAACATTTCTGTGGCACAAATATGCATTTGGAGATTTAATCATAACTAATCTTATGGCGAGAAAACTAAGTTACAGAGTACTCTGGAAATAAGTATATATGATCTCCCCAGTGTTTTCCCATGTGCTCTTAATTTTCACAACCAAGCCTCTTTGATAGGTGCCTTTATCATCCCCATCTAATAGGTGAGGAAACAGGCCACAAATTGCCTAAGGCCACATAAATAAAAGTGGTAGAATATACAACCCCTAACAGGCTGCCCCCAGAGTCCACACTTTTAACCACAGTAACTGGAGATTTGACCTGGGTCTGCTGTAAGAGGGGATGTTTTCTTGAGAAAGTGATATTTAAACTGAGTTTCAAAGGAAGAATAAGGATTCTTCTGGTAAGTGGTGGGAATTTTGTGATGGTATTTTTGATAGTCTTGTAGGCATAGGCAATAGCATTCTGCAAAGCCCAAAGTAGGTAGAAACATCAAAGGAGGAACTGTGAGAACAGGCCATTGTCTGGGAGGAGACTTTTGTCACTGAGTGTGGAAAAGTGGGAGAGATCAAAATATTTGTGCTTCACGAGCCTCTGTACAGATTCTGATCTTCATACTAAAAGTCACAGGAATCCCTGAAAGGTTTTTAGGCAAGGGATGTGATTCAAATAATGTTCTATGTCATTCACTAACTTTAGTGCACAGAATGAATTGGAGTTGGCAATAATGGGCATGCAGAAAGCCTATTAAGAAACTATGGCAGAAGCAGGGGGGATATTAAGAGGTAGGATGAAGCAAGAGACCTTGAAATGACTTGCTTTTTACTGGATGACAAGGGTGAGAAATGAGAAACTTAAACTGGTATTATCTTTAACAGCATCTAGAAAGAACCCTCCTATTATGCATGTCTGACTGCTAAACCTATGTGTATAGCAGATTAATACTAAGAATGAGTTTGCTGTCTTAAATTAGTCAATTTAAGCAATTCTAAGTGATAGATTAAACTAGAAGAGTTCAGTCAACTGTAGTATGCTCCTAAAAGATTAGCAACTTAGCAGATATCTATATTTAGCAATATATGACACCAAAATATACATGCCAGTGCTATTGCTGCCAGGGTCCATTAGGGGGTATTAATATAGGAATGACTTCATCACTAAATATACCAGAGACTTTGAGATTATAAATAATCCACCCTGCGAAGTGATTGTCAGGACCTTAGCTCCCTTTCTACACCATTTAAAGGAGAAGAAAACTTGAGTAGAATTCATATAAATGTGAAGATAAATCCAGCATAAACCAAATTTCACATCTCATATTCTTTGTGGCCATCAGAGAACAAACTGCCAGTTTACTCTCCAGGTGTTTATCTTCCGTAAGTGAACTGAGGAAATGAGTCACAGAATACAGCCTGGAATTCCAGGGCATTGAATATAAGCTGTGAAAAAAAAATCTATTTGCAAATACATTGATTTTAAGAGCCCTGCCTTTTTTTTTTTTTTTTTTTTTTTGTAAGAACAGCTAACATAGAGGAATGCTGCCAAACTTAATCTCAGATGGTGGCATCAAAATTTTTATTTCCCATTTTAGAACCAGTTGGATTTTTGAGCTGTATTGAAGCCTGTTCTTTAGTACTGAGTCACAACCATCCTATTTTTAATGTGAGGGGAAAGCCAATGTCTTAAAATAACTATGAAGATTTATACATAGTACATGGTGATTTGTAGGTGCTTTTTACCTTTGTGTTCTATTTAATCCTTTGAACAAGTCATAGTCCCATCAAGTCAATTTGGTTTTCCTCTTTTAAGAGATGAGGACACTAATGCTCAGATCAGATGACATTTCTACTATCTCACAGCTACTTGTCAATAGTTAGAGCTAGTACATGAACTCAAGGTTATTGATACTCTGCCAGATACCGTGCCTAATATACTTATCTGTCTTGCCAAAATTATTTATGAACAATAATCATTTGTTAGATGATGGCAATTATCAGCCAGGTATGAGGTGAGAGCATTACTTATATTTACCTTGCATAATCCCCCAAATAATGCTATGTGGTAAGTAGTGCTATCTTTCTTCTATAAATGAGGAAACTGAAGTTTAGAAAAGTGACTTACGAAAGTCCTAAAGCTGGTGAAGAAAATAATGACATTTGAACTTCTCCAGAATTTATCTCTTTAACTCTTACTCATTAATATATATACTATTTAGTGATTCTTAGAGACCTAAAAGCAAATTTCAAATCCAATAGATGTACAAAGGCAACCTGAAGTAAATTTCTTCATATACTACACAATGTAAATACTCAGTTTTTTGTTCTTACAGCACACAGTCATTTTTAAGATAGCCATAATCTTCAAATGTTTACTTCGAAAATACTATTACAGTGCTGATTAATGAGGCTATATAGTAAGAAGAGTGTCCCAGCTAGAAGTCATGACAACTGGAATATCTGTATTTCAAACCTCCCTTGCAGAAATGTCTAGGATCTCACACCATATGGAAGCTGGGAGTGGTAATAGTGTGCATGCTTCCCAGGGCCAGCACCTTAGTCTGAAAACGAAAAGTCAACTCACTTCATTCTTGGAAATGGGTATTTGAATTGGCATTTGAAGAAAGAGTAGTTTGATACAGGGCAGTGCGTGATCTTAGGTGGTGTGCTCAGGACTTTATCCTGTTGACAGTGGGGTACCACTGGAAGTTTTGTGTAGGAGAATAATATGATCAGGTATGATTTAGGTAACCTTCATGGAAATAAGATGGAGTTAGTGCAGAAGAGTTTGAACACTAGACCTCAGTTACAAGATAAGGGCCAGCATTGCAGCAGAAAGGACAGATTTGAGGAACATTTTCAAAATATAGCCACCAAATGAATTCTATATATATGAATTATATATATAAGGAGTAAGGGTTAAAGATAGTGATTACATGAAAGGCAGTAACCCTGATACTAATAAAAACAAGGAACCTAAGACTCCCCACCACCCGCCCCCCAAAACTAGGATTTGAGGTAGCCTGAAGCAGCTTTATGGATATTCAGTTTGCAATGCCCTCACTATTTGTCAATGACTTGAGAAGTCAGGGCACATCTTAGTGTGGTCATTTTTGGCATCAGGGTGAGAAGGCAAGTGGCCTGAGTGGATGAAATTGTCAGGAATATTACTGAGTTTTGGCACACAATGCCTTTCTCACTGACTTGTTAGAATTAAATGAGTTCATCCACATAAATTTCCTTTAAAAAATGGCCCGAAGGTCCATAGTAAGCACTTAGTAAGTCCAACTATTAATAATATCAAGAGAGGCAAGAAAATCTCCCTGGAAGAACTTTGATTACAGGGACCAGTGAAGTAAGCAGCAGCATCCAGGGAAGCTGGAACATTACAGTGGGCAAATCAGAACAGCAGCAAATCTGCATATGTTCTTGGCATACACTTCCGAACACCTTCAATTAATTTTTATTACTGGTTTCTCATTGTTGCCCTGTGCACTATTAAAGCAGGTATTTTCATTCCTTTACTAATGAAAACAGTAAAATCCTGTAATGAATGACAGGCCTAGATTTTAACCTAGATTCCCTGATTTTGCTTTCAGGAAGTCAGAGCTATGACCTGCATAGCTTCATTCCAAATGCAGGATTCTTCCTGGCCACACCGAATATTTTTCTGGAATTAATTTAGGGTATATATGGTTATATGTCATGTTTTCCTTGATTTGTTTCATTCTTTAAAAAAAAAAAAAAAGCACAACCAGAAGCCTTGACTTCAAGGTGAAGAACAAGGATCCTAGAGTGTGGTGTTGGCTTACAGGTCTGCCTCTGCCACTATTTCCTCTTCTATAACATGATAGAAACAATAGTACCTCATTTTTATTAGGAGTGAATGTATTAATCCACTTTATAGAAATGCCTGCCACATAAAAATAACTTTCCAACTTTATTCTTATCAGTGTCAATGTTTTTCTTTCACTGCCAAAATATAAACTAGCATTTTCCCTTTTTTTTAAATCACATTTTGCTAGAAAAGAACAAATTACACCCACTTACTGGTATTAACTGAAGAACAACCCTACATGAACTGGAAATTATTTTTAAATTACATTAGGATTACAAAAAGTAATTAGAATTAATTCTGGTGGGGTAGGGGCACAGGAAGGGTTCTGAATTTGGAGGGAAGCAAGTCAGGTTATAGCTCTGACTTCCTGGAGACAGAATCAGGGGATCTAGGTTAAAATCTAGACCTGTCATTCATTACAAAATTTTGCTATTATCATTAGTAAAGCAAAGAGAATACCTGTTTTAATAATTGCACAGGGCTAGGAGAAAGGAACTATCATTATGAATTACATGTTCTTAGTGAGCTGTAGGGAAAGCACGTGAGAAAACATTTTCCTTAAGCTGTAACAGAGGCTAAGTCTTTAAAGAGGAATTACCCTGCAAAGGCAAATCTCAATAGGGAGAACAGAGCCCATAATTTTCAAGCAGATGGCATTTGAAATTAACTTAAAGAACAGAGTTATAGAGGAAGTATAGTGGATATAATATATAGGTGGATAAAAAAATTCATGAGCAAAGAAAAGGAAGTTGGGAACCAGTGGGTTGATGACTGGCATGGGCCACCATTCCTGCACTCCAATTAGAGAATCTCTGGTCCTACTGCAGTCTACTGAGTCAAAATTCACACTTGAGGGTGCCTAGATGATATGCATGCACTTTAAACCTGGAGAAGCACTGTCCCAGACACATCACTGGCTCTTAAACTTGACTGGACATTGGTGTCATCTAGAATTTATTTTTTTGAAATTTTTTGATGCCATGGCCACCCTCCTCCCAAGAAATTGTAAATGAACTAGTATGGGATTTTTTGTAATCTCCCTAGATTACTCAAATATGTAACTATGGGTGGGAGCCACTGGAGACTGTGAAACAAAGCTTCTCAGTGTAGAAAAGTGGCTATCACTCTTGAAATCATTCATTGGGTTGAAATGAAGAAAGCTTGAGACACCAAGCTAAAGACTTTTTTTTTTAAGCTAAGCACTAGAAAATTAAAAAAAAAAAAAATACTGATATATCCACAATTTGTCCCTATAAAGGGAAAGGTTGGTTTTAACTAAAGCATAGTTCTAGCTTAGAAATGTAAAGTGGAAAGTACAACATTCATCTGTGAACTATAAACAAACATGAGAATCCATTGAATAGTTGTTTTTTATATTTTAAAATGTTCCTTAAAAAATTATAGTGACATGACTAAAAGGAGTGATTGGTTTTGTGTTGGCTTCTACTACCTTTGGGTTTGAAAGACATGCAAAAACCAAAAGCAGACTGATTCGTGAATGCAAATACTTCTGTCTCAGATTCATTATCTAAACCCAGAAAAGGAACAGGACTCATTGTATTTCTGCATGTTGTCTTGATAGCTCCTGCCCTCACATTTTCCCATAAGATGGCGCCCTCATCACAGTTTGTCCAGTGTCAGTATTTTATAATAGCCATACATTCACTCAGCCCAGGCTCTCATGTTTTTGTGTAACACCAAACTTACCTGATGTCTTCTCTCAATGAATGAACTTCCTGCAATCCTGAGGGTGGGCCCAACACACTGATTGCATGACTAGGACTAGGAGCAAGAGAGATTTATAAGAACTCCCAACTTGATTTTAAACTCATCCCCAAGTTATACCTAAATATACAATGGGCATTTTTAATAGCATTTTTTAAATTACGGAAATATTTCCACTATTTCTAAAATCTGAAAAATTTATAATGATAATGTTCACTTGCATTAAGGTGATAAGAGAAAGACCTATTTCTTACTGCAAGATGAACCTGGGGAGATGGATTGGTTTTTGGAAGAAATGAAACAACAAAAAAAGGTTCAACTGGGCTGTAGTGATTGATTGCACAGCTCTATGAATTTGCTGAGTTACCAAACTATGTATTTACATTAGATGTGTTGCGTGGCAGTTAAGTTTAAAAAGAGGGAGGTAATCAACTAGAAAAAATTGCTGACAATTCTCCCTAAGAAAATAGATGGAAAGTACTATGGAAACTGTTACAGGGCCATCTAAGAAGCCTGGTGCCTGGAGGATTAGGAATAGAAGGGAAACATGGAGGTGAGAAAACCATGATCTTCTTACTCTGATTTGCCCACCTTTTGGGCTGTAGCCTGACCAAAGGAATCAGGTCACTTCTCTGAAACTTCTGCAGAGTTGTGGGAAGAGGGCAGGTGTTGAACTCACTCCAGAAGGAATTGATACTTTGATGTTCTTGGCTCTCAACAGTAGTGAGCTGGGGCACAGAGGCCAGTAGCACTTCTAAAACAAAAAAGGAAGCCCGAACTGCAGTGGGCAGAGGAAGTGCTGTACTAACATGTTTACATAAGCAAAGGTATCCTGGGTGGCCCATCTAAAGAGAAAAAAACTTGTCTGGGCTAGGTAAACCAATCTAAGGTCATTGGGAACACTCTTGCCCTCGACAACCCCCCCCCCAACCCCCCCAGGAAGCAAAATTCTAAAGGTTTTTCTAGACCTGCAAAATAGTCGGTGTGGCTCACCCTGTGAGCCAACAGGGTTGTTCCTTAAACTGTTCTTGCCTCACTCAGGCTTTCTATGGGACTAAGTCTTGTTCTTGGGCAGGCATTTATTTAAGTTAAAATATGTGAAAGGTGAAAAGTCACCTTTCATACTGAACAAGAAGAAGGACTTATAAATAGGAAGAGCTTTGTTTTATGGAAAAAGTTCATACCAAGAACAATACTTTATGAAAGTGAGAACACCTGATAAAGAATAGTGACTTATGTTGGCATATTAAGACTGGCTATAAAACACTGATACTTTGCAGGTTTTATCCAGTATGACAAGATATTCTTAGTGGAACATTTATTAAAAAGCTCAAATAAAATTTATCCTTTCATGACTTATGTGGAACAGAAGGAAAAGTAATCTTGGCCATAACAGGAGATAGTCTTATTTTAATTTGCATATGGAAAAGCATTTTCATAATGATATCACTGCTTTCCCTTTTTTGAAAGGTGAGCTGCATTTGAGGAAGGGGAATGGGGACATTATAAAACATACAGACCTGACTGAGGTGCTGTATTTTGACTCCAGATGCCTGGCCCTTTGTGCCCATGAAAACCTCATACCCCTGACTTTTTGATATTGGTGGAAGTTTCAACACCTCTGTCAGCCTCCTTATTTTACAGTTAAGCCTGAGCCCCAAAGAGCTGTAAATGTACCAAATACCTGAGAGGGTAAAGTGAGTATCAGAAACAGACCCAGAGGGGGTCTTTCAGGCTGAGCCACCAAAACCGAGAATGTAACCCTAATCAAAGCATCTTGATAAAACAGCTATAAGGAAGTAGAGGTCCCCCTTCTCACACTTTTCTTTTGAATGAAAGACTTAGGCAAGTTCTCTTTTAAAGATTAAAAAAAATCTCATTACCTGCTGTCTCTTTTTCCACAGGATCATGGAATTTTACTGCCAGTATTGAGAAATTTGTGGAAGATGTCAGCAGGAAGTATAAAGTCACAGAGGAGGGTGTGTGTATTTGCTGCTTCCACACATTAATGGCATGATTTTTTTATGCAAAAAGGAAAAAAGAAAAAGAAAACTACCCACACTTTAATTTAGCATGAGCCAATTTACAGAGCATGGAAATTCACTTTCATTCCCAGGATTGGCACGTGTGCAAATAGCAATGCAGTGTATATACAAGAAGCCATGCTGTTAACAGTTTATCTCAAGTAATTTGGTGTCATTTTACAAAAGGAAGAAATTCCTGCCGTCAGATGGGACAGAAGGAGATGGAATGATGATCAAATCAGAGAAACACTAAAATTACTAAATCCACAACAGCTCTCGCCTTATTTTTCTTGGACCCAAACTGTCAGGGTATAAACACTATTTGTTTCTTTTTTAAAACATCTATAGTTTTGCTGTAAATAATAACACTGTATAAATTCTAACAGAAAAATAGAATAAATGTTGATAAGGCACTGCCTCTTAGAACACAAACAGAATATTGCAAATGCATTTAACATAATAGGGTCTCGAGTGACTTCACCCTAGAAGAGGAGGGAGGGGTTTGGGGTGGGGGGATCTTCACTGATTCTTGTATATTAGCAATTATAATGTTTGTATATGCAAAACTGCTAGCTTGATTTTAAAAAAAAAAAAAAAACTTTAAAATCTGCTGCAAATTTAAATAATTCCCAAAATGAGGAATTCTGTAGTTCTGTGAAAAAATTTTTCTTCAGAATACTAATATTTTGATGCATGTGTATCACCTTATTTTGATTAAATCTTTTCCAATTTTGCAAACACTACAGTATACTGCAACACAGAAGATTTTATCTGTAAACACAAAGCCCTTCATCTAATATTTGTTGCTATTGCCAATTTTTCAATGAAATGACCTAAAAATGAAAAAAAAAACTGAATACAGTAGTTGCTTTAGGGGGTGGGGGGATGCTATCTGTTAGTGCTTAAAAGGGGGTAATGCTTGCCGCTTTAGAAGTGGATGGTGCTCATAGGAGGCCCCCTTTGGGGGTAATTAAAATGGACTGAACAGAAATCCTTAGCTAGTAGAATGGCAGCACGCTGTAAAATTAATACTGTATCGTGTACTGGCTATAAGATGTAGACACCTTTCAGTAAGCCAATCATTTGTAACCATTCTAGCAGTGTCATATTAGGTTAATAAGGCTGCTGTGTTTTTAAGGGCATTTTTATTTGGGTTTTGGTGAAATTCTTTAATTTGTTGATTCTATTCATATAAAATCAGCATTCATTGATACATAGCTCTAATGACATATGTATGAAAAACCATACACTGGATGACCTAGTCAATTATTTAAGCATAAAATAAATTGTGTTAAACTCTTCGCCCGTCTGTGCTCTACAGTGTCCTGTGTTCTCTGGCTAAAGGTGATTGTCTGACCCCCTCACAATGAGCCCTGCCTGGCCCAGTCCTCTTCCTGCCTTAGCCTGAGTGGTCACAGAGGGAGATAGATACTCCTAAGCATTCAATTCTTCCTTGCACTACCCCAATTTACATAAATTCTGTGCATTTTGTGGAAAAATTGACAATTAAAATCTGCAAGCAAACTTTGACACATCTGGTTGGGCTGCTCCCCAAAAGAGGGGAATTAGGGTTTTAACAGCTGGCCAGTTGCTTTTTAAACTAACATTCATTGTCAGTGCTCCTAAGTCTGCAGATTTCTCACTTTTTTTTTAAAGATTTATTTATGCATAGAAAAGCTGCGGTGTAGGCCAGAGGTGCAGAAAGAGAAAGAGTGGGGAGTAGAACGGGTGGATCTACTGAATACTGCTGAGGGGAGCAGTGGTAACACAGGAGAGGTCTGCTGAGCTATGTGGGTTAGCTCTTAGCCTGGGATCAAACTTGCACCAAAGAGGTGGTAGTGCTAAGACAACCTCTGTGCCACCAGGGAGCCCTGGGTTTCTCACTTATCTTAAGAAGAAAGATTTGGCCACATTAAGCCATTCTCAGGGATGGTGTTGTCCCTGCCCTCTGCATCCAGGCATATGGTCTCCGAGCACCCCGATCCCAGCTGCACCTACATCTGTGTGCATTCACTGGCCTGAAAGCATTGGGGTTTATCATCCTCACACCACATTACATGATATGTTTGACAGGGGCCGAGAACATGGCTATGTTATCATTCCAGTCAAGAGCCTGGAGTATAGTAGTGGTGTACAACTGTCATGAGAAAATTGGAATGCCCACATGTGACAGACTATTGTACATTGCGTTTATTAATTCGCTTAGTCCTCACAACCACTTTATGAGGTAGGTACAATCTGTGGTACTGGTAGTTCCCATATAAATAGCAAATGAATGCTTAGAACCATTTTGCAATATCCTAGATTGCTAGCTCACTAACAATCATTGACAAATGAGATGAGTTGCTCCAGTAAGGGTTCAATGTCAATGCAGAGCATATGTATAGAAAACATGCTTTGCATAAAGAGTGAGGTTAGAGTGTACTTGCAGTGTCCCAAGGAAATGAAAAGCACCCCTCTCTGCACCCAAGTCATCTTATATGCATCTTTAACCCTGAAAGGTTAAAAAGAAAATTTGCCCAAAAGCCAGGTATCCTAACTTCCCATCTAATAGCTATGACTTTGACTCAGTCCTTGACTGAAAGATTTTTATCTGACTTAGAAACTCAGTGACTTGTCTAAGCACTAGGTTTTATGGCATATGAAAATGCATATAATTTCTTCATTAAATGTCACTACCTCTTTCATAGATTAACGATAGTTAAGAAGTACGTATTTCTAAGTGAAATTAAAATTTGATCTTAGGGATATGTGATGGGCTGAACTTCCGGTCTAGCAAAAGTTCATAAATTTACCTAGGGAAATATCCAAAACAGTATAATCAAATATTTATTTGACTATAAATATGTGTATGTGTATATATTAATATATGTATAAATGGACTGAATGGGAGCATATGTACCTTCAGCTTCGTGGCTTATAAAAATGTAAGTTTCTCCTTGATTGGCATTGCTTAAAAAATAATGAACTGCAATTGACAGATAGTTGATATTTGTTCTGGTTTTCAACTTTATATTCCTACCAAATTCTTGAGTTTGTCAAATTAAAATGTATTATATTATTAATAGTATATTAAATGTTATTTAATATAACATTATTAAAATGTTATATTTGCCAACTTAGGGCAGTACACTGACTGTGCAAGGTTATTTTACCATTTCTAAGAAGGATCTAGTTTTTCACTGAATATAAAGGCAGCCATCTTTCTTTCCTGTCAATAAGGTCTGTCTTTGGCATTCTGATGTTCCACCATGTTCATATGGTATCCTCTTGGGGTTCCAATAAAGAATGAGGCTTTTTGCTAAGACAAATATGAAAGTTCTTAGCTTACCCTTATTTTTATGAAGGACAGATTGTGTTTGGCTGTGCAGCAGAGATACTTGAGAAGCCCAAACATAAATTGCAGACTCATCCTTCAAGTCTCTGAAGAACCCTTGATCCAAAAGCTAATGTCCTCTCTGGGTGTGTCTTGGTATTTTGATTTGTTAAAGAGGACCTGGTATAGTAAAAGGTACATAATTTCCTCATCATATAGCACTGCTTCTCTCTCATGAATTGAGGGTAAGTAGTTCAGAAGTAAACATTTCTAAGATTAACATTTGAGCTATACTGTACAAGAGTTCTTTTCACAATAGAGAAAAGGCAGTGGTAAACTTACAGTGACCTGACTAAATATGTACAATGACAAAGCATACTTAGTAATAGGCCCAGTAACTTTTCATTTCTCTAGTAAAATTAAATGCAGATATTCAATATAGAGCAATATGAAATTTATATTACATTTCCTATACTCAACAACTGAGTTCTATGTATAATATGTACAACTTGGTGGGCCTACTATAAAGAAAATTTACTATTCCTTGGTGCTTCCTGAGTTAGGGAATAAATCATCTGAGATTGCATTTCCAACAGGACCCCCCAGGACTCATTCCAAAGGGATGCCAATGTAAAGTTGAGATAAACATGCAGTGAGAACTAGTAGGCCACAGGAGGGAGACCAGAAGCCAAGAACTGTGAGGATTTTTTTTCTCCAAGGCCACCTTGGAACTTCCTATTGATAATCCCAGAAAAATAAGTGAGCTCCTTATTTAATTTTCCCTGCTGTCCTCAACTGACATCTAATTCAAACCAGGGCAAAATTCTGAGAGGTGGGAGGGAATGATGATTTTATAGTATTTCAAGACCTCCAGAGCATGTGAGGTGCTCAGGCAGGTCTCATGTGAGACTGTGTGTGGTCTGATGGCAAGGACTGTTTTATTATATTGATAGTACCTAGAATAGTGCATGAAACCTTGTATGTAGACGAAAGGAAATAAATACTTTTGAATGCACAAATGAGTCAATAAACATGAGAGGGCAAGAAAAAATAAATGGGAAATGTACCATCACATGTACCATTTTCTTAACAGACTCAACCAAGCTGGAAATAAGAAAAGCACAGCTTTTGACTCTAATGACTTCCCTCACCAGAGACCAACCTGTGTCACCATACTTCACTAGCTGTTTCTAGTTTCCTACTCTTTGTTAGCCACAAAGCCTTAATAATAAGGTTTGGAAATACCAATATCACAAGTATACAGCATTATCACTCAGTTTGCTGATATGAGAATCTTTCTCATAACCATGGGTTAGAGTCCTCATCCTCATCACTAACAAGATAGGAAACCAGAGAATGAGTTGTGAAAACAAGAGTACTGCAGCACATGCTTAGTGGTGCGAACTGGAGAACAAAGGAAGACAATGTAGGATGAACAGTCCCATGGTCGCTGAGGGTGGAGACTACACCTTCACACCACACCTGTTATTCATCACAAGAATGACTCAAGTCCCAACAAGAACATCCACGTCCATAGAAAGCTTTACAAACATTTCAAAGATACTTCAACTCTCCAAGAGAATACAAACCCATCCATCTCTCTTGCATAGACTGGATCTTAGTGAAACTAGCTGAATCTTTGAAATCATACCCAATGTTTTTTTACCTTCAATACTTCAAGTCCCACCTAATTCTGACCTCATCACCAAGTCTTCTGCCTATGCCAATGCATACTGGCAACTCAAATTAACACAACTCAGTGTACAAGTCTACATCCTTCATAGTTTCTCTGGACATCTCCTCGATCTTCAAGAACTTTATTTTCCACAGTCCCAAGAGCAGAGTTGGGTGCACAAAAGGTGTGTAATAAATACTCAGCTTTGCATGCCTAATTATTTACTTGTTCTTGCTATTCAAGTCTCACCAGACTCCAGCTAAGCTGCAGTACACACTGATGGCTTACTCTGAAAGAACATCCCATCCTCTAGAAGTCAATACTTGGGTGCAATAAAGAGCAGAGTTATATAGCAGCTGCAAAGTCTGGCTCCCTAATACTATTAGCATGGTCTGTGCACCCTAAGTATAACCTGAAGTAAGTAAAGGGCATCTGAGGAAAAGTCTGTGAAATCTTAACCTATTCAAGGACACATAAATGAATGGATAGATAGGTTGATGGGTAGATGTAGTGCTGACAGAAGTAGTATGGGAAGATTAGAGTAACTCTCATGCTTCTGGTTATGATAAAGCTTTGAATTCTCAAATTCCATAGGCCATAGTAGTCATACTCTCCAATGCCAATGGAAACTAGGGAGTTCATCTAAATTACACAAAAGAGTTGTGGTAGACTGTTATCTTACATAAATTATTGGCTCCTCCTCTCTTGGATTAAACTTTCCAGCCCCATTGCCATCATGTTAGTTATACCATTTCTTTGATCCATGCAAGAAAAGCAAATGCTCTAAGAATTAGTACATTTCTCTTCATGTTCCTTTTCCTCTTACTTCAACACCAGTGATGCACCACAGAGACTGTTCCCTGGTGCTGAAATGAAGATGACATGAAGCAGAGCCAGTCGACTTGCAGCGTGAGCAGAAATAAAGCTTTTAGTAAGCCACTGAGACTTTTCAGCCATTGTCACTATACGGCATAACCCAAAAGTATTATACACATCAGACAAAACATTAAAGAGTGGTGGGTACTGGTTAAGTGCATTCCTTTTCCAAAGAGGCTCATGTAAGAATACTAGGCAGGATCTGCAAAATTTTCAAGTTTTCTCAATGTTGGCAATAAATTTGACTTTTCCTCAAAAATGTATTTTGTCAAACAAAACATACCGTTGGGCACCGTCTTCGACCTATGCTGTAACTCTTGGCTTTTGCAAAATAAACACGTAACTGGATCATGCTATACAAATTTATTGATGTGTGATTTGTAACTACACACTTTTAAGTTGTGTGCGTAGGCAAATAACTTAGTTCCTGAGTCAGTCTAAGGGAGAGCCTAACATGCCCCATCCCTACCTCGGTGCAGCCTATTTGCTCTCTATGTACCATTTCAAATGGTGAAACTCTGAATAGGGGTCCGATGGAGTCACCTGGCTTTTTATTTTACTTACCTATTATTGCATTTTAGTGAAGAGCTGATCTTCACCTGCACATTTGGACTTGAAGTGACTCCTACCTACCTCTATAGCCCTATCTCATTCCATCTTATCCTTTTTCCTCACTATACTACAGAGCAGTGATAAAGTACAATCTGTATAGGTTGGTATCAGTCTGAGAATTCTTTGTTGCTTTCTGCAAATTAGTTAAAAAACCAGAACCAGAATGTAAATCAGCTATATTACTAAGCATATTTTTAGTTCAGTTGACTTTATATGTGTGTGTGTACACACATATGTATATGCATATACATCTTTATATATACACATGTATATATATGACTATATGCACACATATATACTGTGTGTGTGTGTGTGTATGTGGTGGAGAGCTTTCTTTTTTGATTTATTTATTTATACAAGCACTGGGTACAGTCAGAAGTGCGGGAGGGTGAGAGAATTCACCAGAGGCAGAGGGGGAACAGAACAGGCAGATTGATGAAGTACACTGCTGAGGGGAGCAGTGGGCATGGCAGGAGAGGTCTGTTGCGCCATGTGGGACCCTCGCCGGTGGCAGGGGAGCAGCCGGGGATTGAACCGGCGCTGCAGAGGCTGTGGGCAGCTTCGCAGTCCAGTGCTCAACCACTGCGCCACCAGGGAGGCCCAGGGAGAGCTTGCTTAAGAAGGAAGTGATGCACTTGTCACAGCCTAGTGCAAGTTTCTCATCTTGTCTCAGATTGGAGCTCAGCATAGCATGGCTTTAGCCATACTTTCCTGTTCCTCAAAAATGCCAAGTGCCTCCTCAGCTCATTCCCCAATTCACTTATAATTACCCTTTTCCAGGGGAATTCTTTTCAGTCTCCAAATGACTCCCCTCAGCCTTCCCTACATACACCACCTGAAGTAGCCTGACCACCTCCCTCCCCCAGTTAGTCCGTCACTCCACATTTGTTCCCTTCATAGCACTTATCACTGTAGTCGATTGTTATATTTATTTTACACATATTTATTATCCCTCTTATTCATGACTACATGCGAAGTGGCTAGTACAAGGCCTGGTACTGGCAGGCAGTACATTTGTTGACTACAAAAAGGGATCGAGGAAGCACAAAAAGTAATGGTTTAGGACAGATGTATGAATGCAAGAAAAACAGCAACATCTTCAGCAAGTCACTATGAAGTATCAAAGGGACTTGAGTTTGCTTTTGACAGTTGCTGTGCTTCCACCCCCAGTAAAGATATCCTGAGAAAAGCTTTATAGCTCAACTCCCCCGCCCAAGCATTTTATGAGAGCTTTGTTACTGTCAGGTATTGCCATGGTGTTTTTCCATCCTGCGCCAAGGACATGTGATGGGAAGGTTGTGAAAGTCATCTGGCATGTGACAAACCCAG
This sequence comes from Talpa europaea, assembly GCF_964194135.1. NCBI lineage: Eukaryota > Metazoa > Chordata > Mammalia > Eulipotyphla > Talpidae > Talpa > Talpa europaea. The sequence continues at coordinate 51,938,657 of NC_140077.1, forward strand.
CACATCCCCCGTTAAGTGGGTGCTAGAGAAATGTTTCAGCTAGAAGGATGGCTCAAGTCTTGCTGGTGGAACAATAACAGAAAAGAGCTGCTCGGGCAGCCTGGGTGGCTACATTGTGTAATGACCACAAGTGCCCTATCCTGGCAGGGCCGACCTATCACTCAAATCTAAGCTCTGCATTGGCTTCACAGGGGTCCAAAGTCAGATGCTGTAAGGCCTGGCGCAAGGCATTATCAAGTAGTAGGAACTCCAGAAAGCTTGACAGTACAAGCCCTGAATGAACACAAAGGCTGGTTAGCTGGAGCAAAATGTTGCAGGAATGCAGGTCCAGAATTGTCAGATTTTATTTTTCAAGAGAAGTTGGAAATCTGTATGAGGAGGTTGAATAAGACATTGCTATATAGAACAGTGGGTATAAATCAAAATCGATTCAAATGCTATTTTTTTTGTTCCTACTATGTCCAAGTCACTGTGCTAGCTACGGTGTGTCCTCACTATGGTAATATATATATGTATATGTATATATATATATATATATAATCTCCTCACTATGGCAATTTATCAAATATAAAAAAGAACAAGAGCTGGGACCCATGCACTCTAAAAGTTTTAATCTTATCAGAAAACTGAAACAGAACATAAAACAGTATCAGGAGCTTTGTATTAAATAAATGAGTATAAAGCACAAAATAGTCCTGTAAACATTACAGGAGTTTACAATTACTATTGTAATATAAATACTACTATTAACAACCATAACCATGATCTCAGGATTACTCTTGACAAGAGATCTGGCAGAGAGTCTTGCATATTTAGTCAATAAACTCTAGCTAAATGAATAAATATTTAATGGAAGAGCAGTCTTTGGGTTGAGACTTGAGAAATGAGTAAGATTTTAACATCTGAAGAAAGGATACCTAGACAAAGGGAACTGAAAGGCTGTAAGGATAAAGGTATCTCAGAAGTATCAACAAAGTTTGTTTTGGTCAGAACTTGAATAGAAAAAATAGGAGGCAAGAATGGAAAGAGAAAGTCACTGTGGAGAGCTCTAAATGCCCCAGGCATTTCTACTTCATGTAAAATCACTGCCCAGACTTCTCAATTGGGTAAATGGCTGCTCAAAAACACTGAGCCTGGTTTTCAGAAGCAGACCTAAATTTTATGTATTCAGGACATGGTGACCAGGGTTTCATGTACATATATACCTTTATGTGTTTTATATCATGCTGCATTTAAATGACCTTAAGCAAAGTTACCTAATGTTTATATTTCTTTATCTAGAAGATGGAGGAGATAGTATCCACCATTTGCGGTTGGTAAAACTAATGCATCCACATAAAGTACTTCAGACAGTATCTGAAACCAAGCAAAGTGTTACATAACTGTTGCCTACTTTTTACTACTGGAGGAGGTGGGCTATGCTTAGAGGTAAAACAGAAGAAAATGCCTTACTCGGGCCTCTGTGGGGTTTGAGTAGTGGTGCAGGTGGGAGGCCTGTGACAAAATCTTTCATGCTACCCACTGCTCCAAAGAACAAGGGATTCTTCAGTGCAGCCCTGCTCCCCAGTGCCCTCCAAGGCTTTATTAAAGGGCTCCAGCAGCGCCCCTTCTCTCACCCATGTCTCTAAACAAAGAAACCTCTATTATCAGCCCAGAGACCAAAAAATGTAACCATCCTACCAGGAAATCCCCATCTGTCTCCACTATACAACCTCACTTCTCTCTGTAAAGTCTGTCACTAGCATCTTCCCTAAACCAGGAAGGTCCCCTCTCAATACAATAGTCTCCAACGTTATTCTTCTTTCTCCAAATCCACTTCCTCTGCTCCAAGAAAAAAAGAGAAGTATTTTGTTGTTCAGACATATAAAATACTCGTGTGTCTGGGGTAAAGAGTTAAGGTTGAATCATGAGAAACTTATATCCCAAACCTGTATTTCATGAAGTGAGCCCACAATTAAACCAACAGATTCAAATAAAACAAATTTGATCTTAGGTGTTTTATCTACCCCTTCATCATCCAAAATAATATTTAAGTCCAAAGTTTACCAAGAGAATTCCCTGCAAAACTCAATTTAGGTATTACAATTGACTGCTGCCTCTTTTTTTTTAAAAAAAAAAGATTTATTTATTCATTTATACAAGCACTGGGTATAGTCAGAAGCACGGGAGGGTGAGAGAATTCACCAGAGCAGAGCAGGTAGATTGACGAAGTACACTGCTGAGGGGAGCAGCAGGTGGCAGGAGAGGTCTGCGTACCATGTGGGACCCTCGCCAACGGCCAGGAATTGAACTGGCGCTGTAGAGGCTGCGGGCAGCTTTGCAGCCCAGCGCTCAACCGCTGCACCACCTGGGGAGGTCCAACTGTTGCCTTTTGACGTACAGGCTGGATAGGGATCCAAGCCAGGAACATGAAGAGTTCAAGATATGAGACAATGCCACAGTAAATATGCATGGTTACAGGCAGGCAGCTAAGTCAAGGCCGTAGTCAGTACTGCCAATAGGTGTTTTCCTGAGGACTCTGGAAGGCTTTCAAAAGCAACATCCCAAAGGCAAAACTGAGTTTGGCATGCAGGCAGTTAGACCAAGAGGTGAGTCAGGAAACTGCTGCTTGATCCTGTTTCTATTATACCACCTTCAACTCTGTCAACTTGCACCCAAGAGAGCATTTTAAAGGCACCACTTGTCCCAGACACAAGTCCTCTGCTGAGTTCAAAGTAGCTCAACAACACATGTTCTCTTTAATTGGGATAAAACAATGTAGGAATTGTGATGAACAATAAATGGAGCTCTGACTTATCAGAAATTAAAGTCTATCTGCATTTCCACAAGTATCTATTAACTGTACTAAGGGCTAGGCATTTCTTTCATGAATTAGAAAATATTTTTTAAGCCCCTTAATTTTTTATTTTTGAGGCAACATTGGTTTACAACGCTCAATGTTTCATTGCTTTTATTTCTTTACTACTGTGTAGCCAATACAAACAAGAAGGAACATGAGGCTCTAAAGACTAACTCTCCTGGATTCTCTAGCTTTCCACATGTTATATTTTTAAGATACAAATCTGCTTAAAAATATGAATGACGGGCCTCCCTGGTGGCGCAGCGGTTGAGCGCTGGGTTGAAGCTGCCCGCAGCCTCTGCAGTGCCCTTTCGATCCCCGGCTGCTCCCCGGCCACCAGAGGAGGGTCCCACATGGCGCGCAGACCTCTCCTGCCGCCCGCTGCTCCCCTCAGCAGTGTACTTCAGTCCTTCTGCCTGCTCTGCTCCCCGCTCTGGTGAATTCTCTCACCCTCCCGCACTTCTGACTGTACCCAGTGCTTGAATAAACAAACAAACAAATAAATAAATAAATCTTTAAAAAAATATGAATGACAAAAATGTAAGTAACTAAACAGAACTAGTCCTGTTGTCATAAATTCTCCTGAAGTGGATGGGGCAGACCTGCCTTTCTGGGTTCAAATTCTGATGCTCTGGAATCTTACACAAATTATCTTTCCATAATTGATTGGGGTACTAACCCCACCTTGAAATGGTGTTTGACACTGATTATATTATGTTCATAAAAGTTCTAGCCTAGTCAGGGTAGCTATTATTACTTTGATCATAAGCAGAATTTCTAAGAGCAATTCAATTACCATGGCCCTTACAGGGTCAGGTTGAACACCGAAGATAAGGCAAGTGAGTCATGTCAATTATTCCTTGTGCTATGGCAGGAATGCAGCACGGCTAGGTAGGAAGGGAGGTGTGAGGGGCAGGGAACAGATAGGTTATGGGTTGAAAACATTCTTTTTTTTTTTCTAGGTTTTTTTTTATTATTTAAATTTTATTTTTATATTCCCCTTACAATTACAACCTCCTTATTTTGACCCCAAGACCTCCTTTCCCCGCCCCCCACCCCCATAGAGTGTCTCTGGTTCATAGTTGTTTGTTGATTTTGATATTTTCTTTCTTATAGTTATTCTTTTTCCTGGTCCCTTATTTAAATTTTCAAGATTCCTGCTATGAGTGAGACCATCCGGTATTTTTCTTTCTCTTTTTCTTTCTGACTTATTTCGCTGAGCATGATCCCTTCCAGCTCCATCCATGTTGCTGCAAATTGCATGTGTTTATCTTTTTTGATTGCTCAGTAATATTCCATGGTGTATATGTACCACATCTTCTTGATCCAGTCATCTATTTTTGGGCATTTGGGTTGTTTCCAAAGCTTAGCTATTGTAAACAGTGCTGCTATAAACATAGGGGTGCAGGTGCTCTTTGGAATTGATGTTTCTGTGTCCTTTGGGTAAATACCTAGGAGTGGAATTGCTGGATCATATGGACGCTCTATGTTTAGTAGGTCCAGAAATCTCCACACAGTTCTCCATAGTGGTTGGACCAGTTTGCACTCCCACCAGCAGTGCAGGAGAGTTCCCTTTTCTCCACAACCTCGCCAACATTTGTTGTTGCTAGTTTTTTTAACATGTGCCATTTCACTGGTGTGAGATGGTATCTCATTGTAGTTTTGATTTGCATTTCCCTGATTATAAGTGATGTCGAACATTTTTTTCATATGACTGTTGGCCATTTGCATTTCCTCTTCAGAGAAGTTTCTTTTTAGCTCTTCTGCCCATTTTTTGACTGGATTATTTTCTTTGCTTTTGTTGAGTCTCATTACTCTTTGTAGATTTTTATGATCAGTTCTTTATCATTAGTGTTGTGTGAAAAAATATTCTCCCAGTTGGTGGGGTTTCTCTTTTTGTTATTGTCTCTTTTGCTGTGCAGAAGCTCTTTAATTTGATGTAGTCCCAGCTGTTTATCTTTGCCTTCACTATCACTGTTTTGGGTGATGTGTCTGTAAAGATGTCTTTGATGTGCATATCATGTAGTGTTTCGCCTATATTTCCTTCTATGTATTTTATGGTTTCAGGTCTTATGTCTAGTTCTTTAATCCATTTTGTTGGTTTTTCTGCATGGTGTTAGGTAGTAGTCAAGCTTCATTCTTTCACATGTAGCGACCCAGCTGGTTGAAAACATTCTTTATCTTTAAATATGTACTATTATAATTTCTCACAAAACAATTAAAAAACATTTTGCATTGTTTATGAACTTCAGTTGTCAAAGAAAGTTTTTTCCCCATTCTTGACAATGAACTGAAATTTTCTACCTTTACTTCTATCCCAAACAGGGGGAATATAGATTTCCTTTCATCTTAGAAAATGTATAATGCTTAAGATAATTACGTACATTAACTAAGTACATTTTCTCAACTTTCAAAACTGAGCTCTATGGACCAGTATTAAATCAAAGGTGTGTTTAGTCTGTATACTAATGAGGAAAAAATTAGTTGTAAGCACATTTGTATTCCTCTGTATCTATAATTCTAAAAGTCCTGTTGTCATGGAAATACATTCCCTGAGCATCATATATCAGTATGTTTGTATTCTGTGTGGAAGTTTTAGGTGTGTGTCATGCTTGCCAATTCCATAAAGAAGAAACCTGATTTTTCAGGATTCAGATATAATGCAAGGATCTGGCATAATTAATCTATTAGCTTGAACTGAAAGGGAATTGAAAGAAGGTATTGACAGCTAGAGAATGACAAGAAGGAGAAGAGGAAGAATAAAGAATAAAATTAAAGAGTGGGAAGGGATTTAGGTAAGAAGTTCCAAAAGATAAGACTGCATATTTCTTCACTGTGCTCTTCTCCTGACTATAAGTACGGTTACCAGTAAGTGTTCTTGTTGAAAACAAAGGAAATCCACCTGGCTAATGTGAACAAAAAGGAGTTTACTGGAAGAATGTTAGCCAGCTCACAGAATCATGGGAACAGCTTTAAAAAACAGGCACAAACCAAGAGAAGTTGGGAGGTTCCAACTGGGGCTGGGGTCATGTCACAAAAGAAGCCTGGCTGGAAGATCCTACAAATGCCAGGGATGCTCAATATCACCACAGCTGGCAGTGGGTGAACCTCATACTGTCCTTGCTTCTTTGTGACACTCACTTCAGACAAAGTTTTGGGTGGTAAAGTCTCACAGGCAAAGCTCAGGTTGAATCCTAGTGGCCAGGGATCAAAAGGATCTGACCTTTTCAAATACCACAGCTAGAGGCAGAATTCCCCCCTCCTACCTGTCCAACAGAGGGAAGCTTAGATGTTGGGGAAGCCTCCTCCAAAAACAAAGGTTCCCCCAAGGAAAGTGTTGTTTTTTTTTCCCCAGTTATGATTTATAAATTCTACCTTCAGAGAACACTTAGAAGACTAATAAAAAACACAGATTTAATGGACATGTGAAAATAAAGGAAAGGTTTCAAAGCCATGGAGCAAAGCCAGGAGATTAGGGCAGGTGCTAGAAGGAGAAAGGATAAAAATGTTTCCTATCATTATCATTTCTATTACTCTCTTGCCCCACATTCTTCTTTTCATGTCTGCCTCCCTCCCTCTAAAATTTTCTTTCATTCTCAGTAATGTATAAATGTGCATTTTCATTCTTAGAAATTGTATAAAAAGTTACCTCCAACCTACAGGGTTTCTGAAACATGTTCTACAGTCCTGTTGAACCAGTTTTCTTGAAGTTTATACATAAAGGACTACTAGTACACAATAATGAAAATCCCAACACATTGGCCAGTAAGGGTTCTTACAAAATGGAAGCAAAATCCTGCAATTCTAAGAAATGAGGAATGATTGAGTTCAAGTGCTGTAGTGGGTGAACCTTAGCTTCATTCATCACAAAACCCATGCTCTAGTTTCATTTTTGCCTCTCAGAGGTGAGTTGACCACAGGAAATCCAGCTAACCTCCCTTTGATGTTCAAACTAGACGGAGTGACAAAGACAAAATAATAAAGTTGAGGTGCTTCTGGACAACACTATAGATTCCATATATTCATTTGTCTATTGAAAGCTTACAAAATGAGAAGTATAGTGAATAAGACAAAAGTTATGACCCTTAAGAAGCTTACATAATAATATCTACTTAAGGTTTGGGCAGAAACTCAAATGCCTTCAATGGCCAATAAAATAAAAGAATACTTTTGTATTGATATGAGTGATGGAGACTGACTCTGCAAGTCTTGCCCAAAGGCATTCTTTAGTCTATATTTTAAAGACACATATGTAGATAAATTAAAATACAAGACACTGAGTGCAATAAAGTATACAGAAATTCATAAAGAATAGAAAATGATTTGTTCTACTCAGAGTGGGGTGGTAAGGGTATAAAGTAAGTTTCTAAGATAATGTGATGCCTCAAGAGGATTTTGAGAGACCAGAAGATTCCCAGGAAGTTAAAAAAAAAAAAAAAGTATCTGAGGCAAAGGAAATACCATGTGTATGATGGGATCTACAAGATTTGAAGTGATGGAAATCCAGAGAGAATTAAGGAATAAATGAGACAGAGGGGGACAAGGGCCAATTAATGGAGGATCTATTGATACCACCTCTAGGCATGGAGGACAGAGGGGATATAAACAGGGAAATGAGAGAACCTGTTGTGTGGACAGATTTGAAAAGCCTAAGACTACAAGTAAAAGTGCTCTTAGAAGAAATGGCAACATTACAGAGAAGAGGTGTTGAGGCCCTAAATGAAGGGACTGTGGAGATGGAAGATCTGAACTATTAAGGAAGGAAGCTTATGAAATTTAGTGGTTTAACAAATTTATGAGTTAACCTGTGCTGCAATCAAGAGAGCCATGATGATCAAGGAGGCAGAGAGAGAACAAGATCACAGTGTCATAAAAGTCAATAAAAGACAACTGTCTGAAATTAATAGACTCTACAATGCTCACAAAAGATTACTGGAAATTGTGGAGGGACAAACTTATTTTTCTCTTTGAAAAATAAACTATGAAAAAAAAAAAAGAAAAATAAACTATGTAGCAAACTTCTAAAATTAAATTGCTTTACTATGTTTTATTCATATAAGCATCAGCTACCATGTTATCACTACACCAGAAAGCAAGTCAAAAGAATTTAATGTTAATATGAAGAGCAATTACATAAGTATCCTAATGTTCACTAAAGGTGGTTGAATTTTCCCAACATCAATCATCATTTCCAAAGGTGAGTTATTAAAAGAAGACCAATCAGGTATGTGGCCTGTCTGATTATAATATTCCTTTGAGAAAGTATGGCTCCCAAGTATGTCTTGCAGTGCTCCCAAAATAGCTCCTTCCAAACAGGTCACACAATTAGCGTTGGCAGGTAGAATATGAATTATGTTGGAGCCAAATGTTTTTATTTATACTTTATTTATATATATTATTTGTATGTATTTTAATATATGGTTTATATATTTTAAATATATATAGGTTTTTCTACCAATCTTATTTCTGCAAGCAATCTATGTTGAAATCCTAGCAACACTGACATGCCACCTATGACTACCAAATACTTTGCTATCAATAGTTGCTTCTTGGTGTTAGGCACTGCATAAAGGAATTTACTCTCAGAGTAGCAACTGACTTTTTTTCATTATCTTGTTTGAAAAGAATATCTAAAACCAAATCACTGATCCAAGGATAGGTAAAAACACCTCGCCATCTAAAAGGTAGTCAGCCTCAGGGGAGGGCACTGAAGAGGGTTGTGAGCATCATCCCCATGAACAATATTAAATTTTGATGCTTTGATATTCAGTCCACTGACAAAGCAAGGCCCATTTGAATGTCCTCTAAGATACCCTTCTGGAATTATATCACAGAGGGAAGGCTCTGTTCCTTATCAACACCTATGTCAACAGTACACTGTTCCAACAGTTGAGTTTCCAACTTTTTGTGAAGAACTTTTTCTCATAGGTGGAGTGCTCCCCAACAATTTAGTACTGGGATTCCTTCACAAATAGGTAACATCAGGCTTTCCCTATAAATGTAATTCAGGACCATGGCAGAGTTTATTCCCAAGTATCAGAAGAGCCATTTGATGTCTTGGAACAAACAAGACAGGTGAAACATTGAAATAGCAAGGACATATACTAATTTGACAACTAGGTGGTCTCTGGAATTCACCAATGGGATTCATGGATGAATTCCTTTAGGTAGGAATATAATTCTACTGTACTGATATTATATCAAACAATTTTGATAGGCATAGGTATGCTAGCTTTTTATTTTTTTTTTTAAAGATTTGTTTATTTTTATACAAGAACCAGGGTACAGGCCAGATGCATGGGAGGGTGAGAGGATTCACTAGAGACAGAGCGGGGAACAGAACAGGCAGACTGAAGAAATACACTGATGAGGGGAGCAGCGGGCAAGACAAGAGAGGTCTGCTTCACCATGTGGGATTCTCGCCGGTTGGCGGGGATCAAACCCGTGCTGCAGAGCCTGCAGACAGCTTCACAGTGAGGCGCTCAACCGTCTGCACCACCAGGGAGGCCCGGTATGCTAGCTTTTTAAATCACACTAGGAATTACGTGTCTTGGACCAGTTTCTCCAGCAAATCCTACTCAGTAAAGACTTCTCTCCAACATCTATCATCACCACTATTTTCTCCCTGCTACTACCCAGGTCCTTGTGCAGAGGCACCATGGTGAGGAGGTGGGCGAGCAGGAGGTTAGGGATGTAGGAGGTGGAAGCAGGCAGTAGTCCATTTTAAATGGAGCACAATGCATGACATGTTATGGAAAGGTCAAGCAAGATCAAAGCAGAAATTTATTTTAGGTATGACATATAAAGCTTTTACACATTTTGGTAAAAGCAGTTTAAGTAGTTTTTGTTTTTGTTTTAAAAGATTTATTCATGCATTCAAGAACCAGGATACAGGCCAGATGCACGGGAGGGTGAGAGGATTCACCAGAGACAGAGTCGGGAAAAGAACAGGCAGTTTGACTGAAATACACTGCTAAGGGGAGCAGCGGGTGAGACAGGAGAGGTCTGCCTTGCCATGTGGGATTCTTGCAGGCCGGCTGGGATTGAACCCACAGTGCAGAGGCTGTGGACAGCTGCACAGCACTATGCTCAACCGCCTGCGCCACCAGGGGAGGCCCAGTATAAGTAGTTTTAATGGATGGTAGGCCTTACCCAAAAAAAGGGAAACATATCTCAGAAAAGGCATAAGTAAATAGAGGCTGCAGTAGAGACCAGTCTACTGGCCCTGTATGGGAGATGAAGGAAGGAGAGAGGAAAAGGCCTGATCTGATGACTCTCGTTTCACTACCTAGACATACTTGCTTCCTCTTTTCAGTGACAACTGCTTTATAATTATTAATTAATCTTCCATCACTCAGAATCTTCTTAGATAAGGATCAACATTCCTAAACCACCAAATAGACACATGACCCAGGTCTGGTCAATCAGAAGATTTCATTCCCTTGGTTACAGCAACTGATTCGGTGACAAGCCTATAACCCAAACCAGACCACAGAAATACCATTCCCTGGGATTTTTAAATATATGTGTTTGTGTGTGTGCATGTATGAATACATGAATACATATATACATATATGTGTATATATACACACACATATGTTTTTGACTTGTTTTTGTATGAGTTGAGATTGGTTTTGTTTGCTTGCTTGGCTTTAGAGTTTTTTGGTTCCTTTCCTCTGGAATTATTAAGTTTATAGGATGTGAGCCTGAAGATGCTAGAAACCACCAGATGCAGAAGACCTCCCTGGATACAAGGCCAAAAAAGAGGGAGATAAAACAGAGATGAAAAGGGCATAGGGCACTATGGGAAGCTATGTGGAGCTTCCTCAAAACACTAAAAATGGACCTGGGCCTCCCCGGTGGTGCAGCAGGTTGAGCGCAGCACTCTGAAGCTGTCTGCAGCCTCTGCAGTGCGGGTTTCAATTCCTGGCCAGCCAAGGAGATACCCACATGGCGCAGGAGTCCTCTCCTGTCTCCCCTGCTGTTCCCCTCAGCAGTGTTTTTGGTCTGTCTGTCTGTTCTGCTCCCCGCTCTGTCTCTGGTAAATCCTCTTACCCTCCCATGCTTCTGGCCTATACCCCAGTTCTTGTATAAATAAATCTTAAAAAAAAAGAAGGGGGGACTCCCTGGTAGCGCAAGGGGTTAAAACGCAACCTATGAAGCTATCCACAGCCACTGGAGCATAAGTTTGATCCCCGGCCAGGGAGCTACCCACATGGTGCAGCAGACCTCTCTTAACTCGCCCACTGCTCCCCTCAGCAGTCTATTTCAGTAGATCTGCCTGTTCTGCTCCCCACTCTGTCTCTGGTGAATCCTCTCACCACCCACACCTCTGGCCTGTACCCCTGTTCTTGTATGCATAAATAAATAAATATTTTTTAAAAATACCTATAATATTTAAAAATAAAAAAAATAAAAATGGACCTACCACATAACCCAGTGATTTCACTCTGAGGAATATACCCAAAGGATGCAAAAACAGTAATCCAAAAAGAAACCTGCACTCCTATGTTTATTGTATCACTATTTAAAATAGTCAAAATATGAAAACAACCTAAATACCCCAAAACAGATGAGTGGATCAAGATGTGGTATATATACACAATGGAATACTACTCAGCCATCAAAAAGATAAACTTATGACATTTACAGCAACATGGATGGAACTGGAAGGACTGATGCTAAGCAAAATGTCAGAAGGAGAAAGAAATAGGAAAATAAAGGCATAGGAGGAGAGGAGAGACTAAATTCTAATGGCAGCATTAAAGCACCCAGTTTGCCATACTCATACTTTTCTGTAAAATGAGCCAATAGATCCTTTTCACTTAAATCATTGAAAGTGGCTTTCTCTCTTCTAGCCTAAAATGCCTTTTTTGAAAAAGCAGGTGGAGGAATATTGGAAATAAATCAGTTCAAGTGCAGACTTGCCTGGGGCCACAGATCTGTCCACAGATCTCCAAATTGGCCTCATCCCCACTCCCACTCATTTAACTAGTTGTTTAGGGGCCTTATCATCCAGTTCCCCCAGGAGACTGATTCACTGAGGATAAATACTGAGGAAACTTGCAGAATTTCCGCAGTTTGACCCTGGAACACCATTGTGTTGTTGATGGATCAAGGTTTCCAGGAACCAGTCATGAAGAACAGTTAAAGTACAGAATTCCTAGAATTCTTAGAGCATGGGCCATTTACTGCTGCTATTCTATAGGAATGCAGCACCAGGCCACCACTTTTTGCCAAAATAAGAAAACATTTGAAGTGCAAATAACATAAGAAAGGGAATGGCAAACCCCTGCCACTCCACATTTAAAGCTATATTAGGGTTAGTTTCTATGCACAATTGCAAACGCTATGCAAGTGTTCAAGGCCAGGGGCAGCAACATGTTGTAGTTATGTGAACAGCACCACTTGGGGTTGTGCCCTATTCAACGTGCACTGCCATGTCCAGTGATTCTGGCAGATACTCACTAATTAATTCGTTAACCTTATCATCCCTGGATCCTAGAATACAGACAGACTATACTTCTGTATAAACTACAGAACAGGGTGAGAAAAAGGCAGCAGTCATTTGCAACAACTCTGAAAGCAAGCACCTTTTCAGCTGAATTTCAGTTCAGAAATGAGTCAGCTGAAGTACCTATGTGAAACTACCTTGTCCAAATCCTCTGAGTTGAGTACAGGTCAGGGTTCATGGCCAAGGTTAACTCAACAGTCCATCCTACTCTGAACCTTTGCACATTCTCTTTGCCAAGAGGACTGAATTGAGTAAACACTGAATAAAACAGCTGTTCCTTAAGAAAGCACCTGGATTTTTGACAATAGTGTTATTTACCCCACTTATATTAAATTATAACCAGGTAGACCAAATTTAAATGTGGGGCAGAGTCAGAGTTTAAGGACTTAAACACTCAGAATTCCATAGTGCCCCTTTCTTTTCCAGATAAGGGACACAACAAAATAGATTCAGAGAGCCAGCTTATTTACAAGTTCTGATGAAAACTGCCTGATGTCTTTCCAAGGTCTGATATTGAAGACACCTTTCATGATGTGAGCAGTGTCCAGTGAGGCCTGGATACAAGTATTTTCTCATCAATTGCCTATGGGAAGTACAGTGAGATTATATCTAGTTTCAAGCAGAGGAAGGCCTCAAATACCAAGCAATCAACCCCAAGTCTCAAGACAACATTCTGACTCATGTAGATGAAGAAATAAAGCAAACAACATCAAAAAACCCAACCCTTAGGTTGTGACAACAGAATGGTCATTACCAGAGAATAAACGGAATGTGTGGCTTTGTAAAATGGCTTAGGGGACAATTCCATGGTGGTTGATGGGAACTAGACCTTCCATGGTGACCATAATATAGTGTTTATAGATGCTGAAATACAGAGCTGCATGCCTGAAGTTTATACTGTGTTATAAACCAGAATGACCTCAATTAAAAAAAAAGAGTGAAATAATAAATATGTTTTTGAAAGAGAAATTATATTATCCAACATACGCTTTTAAATACCACAGAGAAAATATAATCTAATAAGGGATATTAGTGGACCTATAAAGAGTTGAGCAGTTGGGTGGTCAAGGGTTTGTAAACAAAATGAAGTCTTTTGAGTGTTTGTGTAAGTACGGTTGATACAAGGAAATTCTCAAAGGTCTATGAGAGGGAAATGAGGGCTAAAAGCAACTAGAGTAAAGTATGAGAAAATGTGTAAATGTTGTCAATTATTGGAAGCTATCACTATCTCTGATTGGAGTCCTAAACAAGAACTAGCTAAAATATAGGTACAAAATCTCTGCTCTCCAATAACCAGAAGAACAAGGATCCTTCTGGGGCAATAAAAACTGGCTCTATGACCCTCAGTAGCAACAGAGAGCCAACAAGCCTGTCAGGTCTTCAAAGAACCAAACCCTAATGTGTAAGGGATGTGCTGTGTTTTTCCTCTAAGTAAACTGCAGGGCTCAAGCAGTTCACAGCAGCTGGAGCCAGTCCAAGTAGCATGAAGGACGGGGAAAGGCCGTGCATTTCATTTTTACAGACCAAATGAATTCAATAATTTATCATCTGTGTGATGGAGAAAGTACCAATAAAACATGATTATAAATCTTCACCTCTTCCAAGAGCAAGGAAAGAATGCAAGAAGGCTAAAAGGAAAATGCCAAGTTTTGTGAACCTAACAAAATCTTTTTTATGTTCCAAAATACAAAAATCATATGCTGCTGTTGATTTGTCAATTAAATGTCCTTGAAGATGCTGAATTAAAAGTAGGGAAAATTGGTGAGGAAGAGAGTAGAAGAATTGAGCATATCTGGGAAGTCTACTGAATGAAATCTTCCTGAGATAGTCTTTGGTAAGAGTGAGACATTTTATCTGCTATTTCTTGTTAACATATACAGCTGCATCACCATATCATATTTGAGCCCCTCATCCCAGGAAGATTTTCCCACAGATGAAGAAAAATAAATTACATGTATGAGGTAGAGGATGGGGTTCACATTATTAATGGCTGTAAGAAATAAAACTCAAAGTAATAGAACATCATTGATACTGACTTTCACCAGAATCAATTTCTAGGTTTGCTCCCATTTACATATTAATGGCCTTTTGCCCCTAAGAGATATTTTCATTGTAAAATTGTTTTCCTTTCTCAAGGAAACTTTGTGGTCCTTGGTTCTCTCAGAAGCATCCCTACCAGTTACCTTAAAAGGCTAATGTAAATCAGACTTCTGACAAGCCTCTACACTGCTCCCTGAAAATGGGGAAGCCAGTGGCAATGTGAGGATTCTAGCCTGCACTTAACCATGACTAGAGACACTCCTTTTCCAATCTTATCAATGTCCAATCGAGGCCAATGCAAACAGGTGGCGATTACATATTCACAACAGCTAACATTTATAAAGTGCTTATTGTGTGCTAGGTGCTCTAAAGAATCTCCCAAAGACCCTGTATTTTAGGTACTTTTATTGCCACACTTTACAAGTGAGAACGTTGAGAAAAAGGAGGCTTTAGTAACTTGCCCAAGGCCACACAATTAGTGTAAACTGAGATATAATTATAATAACAAGCCACTGGGGCACTGATTTTTTTTTTTTTTTACTCCTTTTTGGAGAAGGAATAGGAACCTCCAAGAAGTCAAGCGCCGACCCAAATTCACACTGTTGTAAGCAGCAAAGTCAGAATCAAATCCAGGCCAGTGCTTTCCCCACAAGTCTTTATAGGTCAACAACACATTGCAATCCTATATGAAACTTCTTTGCATATTTTTACTTAGAAGAAATGGAAGACCATTCATTTAGACAGACAAAAAACAAGGGATCCAGAAATAAAATTAACAGGAAATAAAAATGTCCTCCAGTTTTCATGTTCTCTCCATATGTGAAAGATTAATACAGATGACTAATGTGCTTGGTTGCTTCAAGCTTCACTGGCAAAAGCAAACAAATTAGAAGAGTCATACACACTCAAAATGCCAACAGCACAGAAAAGCAGTTGATAATACATATCAATGTCCTGACAAAAACAAATGAATTTCAGTTTACTTCATTTAAGTTCAGTTAAGGGTAAAATATATTGGCTCTATATTTCTTATAAATGAACTATTTACCTTGGCAAATACTGGAAGATAACTACTCATTTTCTGATGCATGTCATTTGCAAAAAAAAAAAATGCATTCATCCCTGCATAATATGGCATTTACACTAACATCAAGTGTTTATAATCACGGAAAATGATGAGGGCAGAATGGTTTTTAAGCTTAAAGTTTGAATGAAATCAGGGCTTAGACAAAGAACTCGTTCTTGGTTTGTGAAACAGTCAAATTTTGCTGTCAGCATCTCTCCAGTTTACCTACCTCTCCTGCCTCCAGGTTTGTTTCAAAGGACCTATGAACTGTTCCACTGATTTTTGTGAACAGCTCTACCCTATGACTATGAACACTGACTCCTTGGAAAGTTCAATGTGGTTCTCTCTTTTCATACAACAAAAATTGACTTTTCTCCCTGAAGCTGAGAGAATGCCAGGCATATTTTTGAAAGGGAAGTATAAATATGCAAGAATGAAAATACTGCTAAATATTCCCCCCAAATCCATTTGCCTTTCTATATGTTTGTACTATGGCTACCCTGCCCAGCTAGAGAACACATAGCACAGCAATCCTTCCACTTATTCATGGCCATGTGACTAACCTAAATACTGGTCAAGAGGATGTCAGCAGGAGTGAAACATGCAACTCTGTAGTTTCTTCATTTCTTAAAGGTGAGCTTCGTGACTTCTACAGCACTCATGGAATGGGTAAAGGGAAGTAAACAAGCTTTAAATATAAGGATGTTGATGGAGAACAAGAAGAGGAAAAAAGCTGAAAAGGAGGTGCACCACAAGACCAGAAACCTTGCTCACAAGGAGATGGGGGTAGAAGAGGTTAGCATAGCCATTGACACAGCTATGGAAACTAAGACCCTCAGGCTCAGATGACAGTTATGGAAACTAAGATCCTTAGGCACAGATGACACAGTTGCACAGTTGCGGAAACTAGTGTCCTTAAGCAAGGACACCTAAATTACAAAGCATGACATCCAACCAGGTATCTAAGGGCACATCCAAGAGTAAAGATATGGAGATTAAGCCCATCCTAGGTCCCTTTCAGATTCTTCATAGTTACTCAAAATTAGCAACCAACTGACAGCTCACAAGGAGTGAGCCCCTCCCAAACAGAAGACTGTATCTGTTCAGTGTCTGCCCACCTGTGACTGCAGGTGCCTCTTTTCACCAACTCTCTCCTTCTGCAGGGCAGCAGCCTTCCTGCCTGCCTGTGACCTGTTCCATGCTGGGATTTTGCTTCACTGACCTCCCTCAGCAGAGGCAGCACTCCTCAAGGCCACCCACCTGCAGCCATGCAGGCCCCTCTCAGCAAACCTGTCCCTTTCGGGGCAGCTCTTCCTGCTCGCTTGTGTCTATGCAAGTGTACTTTACTTTTCTGTCCTTTTCCCTAATAAACCTGTTCTTTATAACTAGCGTCTCTGTCTCACAGAGAAACTCGCCTGGGATACTCCCCGCGTGTTGCTGAAACGGGAGCTCTGGTGACACCTTTCTCAGAGTGAACCCAAGGACCCTGCACTCCAAACCCACAGGCTCCAAAACAAAACACCACAACAGAGAAGGATTCAACTTTCGGGATAGCAGCATTTTCAAATCTTTAGCGGTTCTTCAGCCATTTCAGCCCCCACCATGCTGATCTTCCAGAAGGCTACTGGAAGCCTCTCTTTGTCCTTCATAGGCCCACAACAGCCTTCTGGAAGACTGGCATTGTGGGGGCAGAAATGGCTAAGCCTGGAATTGCTGAAGATCTGAAAATGATGAAATCCGCAAGCTGAATCCTGGGGGCTACTTCTGCAGTTCCTTATATTTCTTATCAGGCACCCCCACTGACATTTTGTTTGTAATTCATCTAGGGCTATGAATCCTCCCTAGCACTCCACTCCAGGGGGCACCATCTGTAACAGTCTTTGGCTTAAGAGCCCTGTTATAAAACCAGTATCTTCACTAGTAAGGGGGAGAAAGGGAAGGGAAACACAAGCAGACCTCCACAGAATGAGCTTCAAGCAATGCTAGCTTAAAAAAAAATTAGAATCTCTCATCAAATGCTCTTTCTTCCCTCATATCAGTTGTATACTAAATTCTGACTGAGTTATACAGCAATCACTTACAACTCAAGGTTACAGCTCTCTGCCATAGCTATAGTGGTATGTTCTTGTTAACAACTCAATTATTACAGGAAAAGTAGTACAAACATTTGGGGCTTTAGGACTGAGTCCAGGAGCTACAGACTCAAGGAGTACTAGAGATGAATGTCCAAGTTGTTCTGAGGAGTGGCATACAGGCAAAAGGATCAAGTCTAGGTCTGTTTTATACAAATGAGGTTTTCAGTCAATGCAATTTGGTGGGTAGTTTGTCAAATGGTGTCAATGTTGGGCAAGGATTACTGATTTCATTTCACTTTCTTCTTAGCTGTGCCTACCTTAACATCCCCAGCCACCTGAACATGCCTGGAACCTGACCGCAACAGACTTCCAGTTCTTTTTGGTTGTTAACTAGACTTGGGATTGGTCCATGATCATTTTTCTGTATTTTATCATATCCAAATAGTAAGCCAAAAATATCAGAGGAAAGATATTGGAGTAGGAACTATCAAGAATCTGTCTCTCCACCTAGACAAGAATGGTACTGTCAGAATTAAGTGATACAGCCAATTCACAGCTCTGGAATTTATTAAAGGCTTGCAAATTCCAGAGGAAGATTTTTCCTGTAAATTGCTGTTAATATTGGTCAATTTCCATTGTTAGCACAGTTAGGGTCTCCCATCCTGTACCCCCACAGATGGCAGCTGTGAATGTGTTCCTAGAGCTGCTTGCACACAACTTGTGGAGCCCGGGTGGGAAATTGATCCTATTCTCCAAATATCAGGGATATATATGCTTTAATCTCTGATTACTACTTCAGATCACAGAGGCACAAAGAGGCATTTGGTCATTGTTGTTCTACCCCCTTCTCATTGTTGGGAACCTCTGCCCCTCAGGCTAAAGAAACTTCCAGGGGACTTAAAAGGCTAGTGCACTTGCCATCCACTTTTTTTTTTTTTCATTTTCCCCTTTTGGGAGGCAGATATTTAAAGACTATGAAATTCAAAAAGCACTATATTTACTGAGAAAATTAACAAGTTACCGCACATATTCAGCAAAAGACATGAACTCAGAAAATACCTAAACAGGCTTTAATTTTATACCTCAGGCTGATCCTCAGTATAGAGAGTCTATAATAATCAAAACAATAACAAAAGCAAACCCTGGGAAGAAGGGAATCTGATTTTCAGAATTAATACACTATTAGATTCAAATGTACAGTTTTCAACAACAACAAAAAAATCACAAGGCATATAAACAGAGAATACTGTATATACCAAAGAAAAATATAAATCAATAAAACTGTCCCTCATGGCTGATTTACTATGCAATGACTTTAAAACAACAACTAATGGAAGATTTGAAGGCAGTGAAGAAAATTATACATGAACAAAATGGGAAATGTCAATAAAGAGGTAGAACATTCTTATCAATAAAGAAATTTAAAAAACAAAAATTCTAGAGCTGAAAATTACAATAATTAAAATGAAAGAAATCACTAGTAGGATTCAAAGGAAGATTTGAGTAGGCTGAAGAAAAAAAAATTAGTGAACTTCAAGATAGGGCAGTGGAAATGATTATGTCAGAGTGTGGGAAAAAGAAGTATAGAAGAAAAATAAACAGAGCCTAAGATGTTTTTGAAAACCATCAACAGATCTACATACATATTGGAGAAATGCCAGGAAGAGAACAGAGAAAGAGGCAGAGAGAATATTTTTAAATGGCTGAAAATATCCCAAATTTGAAGATTTTATTATACTAAAGAATTTTAATGAACTCCAAGATTCACATGATAGACAAAGAAAGGATCTTGAGAGGCGCAAAAGAGAAGCAATTCTTCATATAGCCCCTTCATATAATCTCAAAAAGATTATCAACAGATTTCTCATCAACAACTTTGGAGGTCAGAAAACAGTAAGAAATACTAAAAGATGTTTTCAACCAAGTATCTTACATTTGGCAAAACCATCTTTCCAAGGTAAGGCATAAATTAATTCCCAGATAAACAAAGTGGAGGGAGTTCATTACTACTAAACTTGCCCAAGAAGAAACGCTCAAGTAAGTCCTGCAGGTTGAAATGAAAAGATACTACAGAGTAACCACAAGTCATTTGTAGAAATAAAGAACTTAATAATGGTAAATACATGAGCAATTATAAAAGCTAGTGCTACTGTAACAATGGCTCTTGACTTCACTTTTTATTTTCACATGATTTAAGAGACTGATTCATTTCAAAAATACAATTATTAGTCTAGAAGTTAGTATTTTTGTAACTTGTTTATGACACTACATTTCATTTTCTACATAATGCAAGAGACTAATGCACTGAAAAGATATATTAGTAGTCTACATTCCCGGGCACTCAATGTATATAGATGCAGTTTTATGACATTTTAAGCTCTTGCCTCACCCCTTTTGGTTGTCAAGTAACAAATATTTTGTATGTTAATGATAATAAGCTGGTATAAATTCAAGTTAGAATCTTATACTTCAGAATGTTAAATGGTATCCCCAAGGTAATCACAAAGAAAATAATTACAGTAATGGGAAGTTTAACTGTTTTATTGCAATAAAAATCAACTGAACGGAAAACTGGCACTGTACTGAAAGTGAAGAAAAGCAAAATAAATATTCTGGTAAAGAGAGCAAGATGTAAATAGTAAAGAGAGCAAGGTGTTCACGGTATATCACATGAGAGACTTTAAATAAAAAAAATTACAAGAGAAAAAAAGGTAGTATGTATAAATAAAATGTTCACTAGAGCAAAAAGATACAACTATAAATTCTCATGTCCATAATAACAAACCATCAAAATATATGAAGCAAAACTGACAAAAATGAAGGCAGAAGTAGCTCTACAACAATAGTAATCAACACCCCATTCTCAATAATGGATACAAAAACCAAACAAAATATAAAGTACACAATAAACCAACTGAATCTGAGAATACACTAGCCAACAGCAGCACATACATTCTTCTCAAGTGTACATGGGACATTTTTCAAAGTAGATCTTACATTAGATCATATGTCTCAGCAGCTTAAAAGCTACTATACCTATTTAAAAATGATAGGTATTACACAAAATGTCTTCTCTTACTTTAATAGAATGATGTTAGAAATCAGTAGAAGGCTAAAAATTCATAAATTTCTGGAAATAAATAATTGTGGGAATTGAACACTCTAAGAGTGCCAATGTATCAATGAAAAAAAATCACAAACGATATAAGAAAATATTTTAAAATGAAATGAAAATGAACATACCAAACTTACAGTACGCTACAGTGCTGAGGCAAATTTATCACTATAAATGCTTTCTTAAAAAAGAATGAAGGTCTCATATTAACCTAACCTAACTTAAGGTACTAGAAAAAGGGGAACAAAAGAAACCCAAAAGTAAAAGAAAAAGATTCAAGCACAGATAAAATACTAAAGAAAAACAGGGAAAAATGACACTAAAAGTAGTTTCTTTGAAAAGAATGATAAAGTTGACAAAAGTTTTACAAGATGAACTAAGAAAAAAAGACTTCTTACTAAAATTAGAAATGAAAGTTGGGACATTTCTACCAAAAATAAATAAATAAATACTGTGAAGAACTAACTGTATGCCCAAAAAATTGTGTAACTTATGTGAAAGGGGCAAATTCCTGGAAACAAAAACTATTAAATCACAAAGAAATAGAAAATATGAAGTGACCTATTAGTAAGGAGTAATCAAAAATCCCTGAACCCGATGGTTTCACTGGTAAATTATAACAAATATTTAAAGAACTACTACTCAGAATTCTGGAAAGATGGTGTAATAGTACACACTCATGGTTCACAGACATAACAAAATAACATCTATCTAAGAGCAACTGTTCTGGAAAAGACCATTGGGCTAGAAGATCAGTATTTTCACAATGGAAAATGCAGAAAAGAACAGAGTATAGGAAAAACTGAAATACAATTTCAGGTGTGTGCCACCAGGTAACTAAGACCCAAAAAAAGGGAGGGATAGTAGCAATACGGTTTTTATTTTTCAAGAGACTGAATGGCTCACTTAGATATCAGGAACCCTAGTACCTGGGAACCGCATAAAAGAGGAAAGCACACATATCCAGGTATAGAAAACAGAGGGGCCGTACTATGTAGAACAGGACTCTAGAGAACAGAACTGAGTAATGGGGGAATAAATGAAGCAACCATATTTGAGGGAGCTGCACTTGGAGAACCTGAAACTCCATTAGAAAGAAAATGGAGGTCTAGTCTCCTGGTGAACAGAGATGCCACCAAATGTCTTCTATGGGCTCTCCTTTGGCTGAATGGAACTGGCAAGGGCAACACTATGTTGGTTGAAATTAACTTTAGAGCCAGGGCTGGAGGATGAAACACTATACAACGCTACCATTGAGGTACCTAAGGCCATCAGATAGTCCTTATAACCACTAGTGCTGTGCTCATGTAAGGTAGCAACTGGCAGTTTGAGGTGACAACCGTTTGGTGTAGGCAGTCTAAGCACCATGCTTTGAGAAAGATTTTGGTAAAACTTGAAAGTGGAATGTGGGCTCCCTGTAGTGCCCCTTCAGAAGGGTCACATGTAACAACTCTACATAATTACCTTCTGTGTTCTGTAAATCACCTTTTCCACCCCTGTCTTTGGTCACTGATGAGATCACAATCAATGACAATGTTTGCTGCCTCTAGTATGCGTTTAAGACACACATCCCTGGCAACTAGAGCTTGTTCCTAGGGGAAAACCATTCACAGAAGTTGCTGGGACCTGGCCCAGGTTGTGACTCCCTCCCAAGACCACAAACCTGAGAGAGAAGAGCGATGTCTGCAAGGGAAGGATATTATTTTTAATAACCAGCATCTACAGTTCATGATAAATACCTGCCTCTAATCTACCTGTGACTGGTATTAAGACTGTGACCTCTATGCCATCTGACACCACAGCTTTAAGATCCTATATTCCACTTGTACCTCTCACAAAAATTCTAGAGGAGAAACTGCTGTGATCAAAACATAGAGAAGCAGCTGAGAGGTCAGTATTAGCCTTCATCCCTTGTAATCAGGGAAATGCAAATCAAAACCACAATGAGATACCATCTCACACCACTGAGAATGGCCATATTAAAAAAAAAAAAAAAACTAGAAACAACAAATGTTGACAAGCATGTGGAGAAAAAAAGGAACTTTACTATACTGCTGGTGGGAGTACAAACTGGTGCAATCACTCTGGAAAGCTTTGCAGAGGTTCCTCAATCTGCTAAAAATGGAGCTTCCATATGATCCAGCAATTCCACTCCTAGGTATCTATCCAAAGTACACAAAAACATTAATTCAAAAGAACACTTGTACTCCTATGTTTATTGCAGCACTACTTACAATAGGTAAGCTAAGGAAATAACCCAAATGCCCCAAAATAGATGAGTGGATCAAGAAGATACGGTACATCTACACAATAGAATATTACTCAGCAATCAAAAAAGATAACCTCATGCCATTTGCAGCAACATGGATGGAGCTGGAAGGGATCATATGCAGTGGAATAAGCTAGAAAGAAAAAGAAAAATACCGGATGATCTCACTTATAACTAGCTGAACAAGATATTCAAAGTGAATAACTGTCAATATTATTGGAAAAAGAATCATCATTTATCTCCTTCCACTTGGAAGAACACAATATAATGTATAAAGATTTGCACAAAAAAAGTTGAAATGTAAGCTTCTGTATACGACTTCCAACTTATATGAAATACAAAGGAAATATGAAAATTTTAAATGACACTTCAGGGATATAATCAACAAAATCTAGACTGAGAAATTTTATACAACAAACATCTTAGTTTCTTTAGCATATAAATTATGATAAAAAAATATCAAGCTAACCATGAAGAATTACCTCCTAACACTCAACAACATTTGGATTTAAAGCATAGACTTCAAGCATTAGATATAGTTGATTCCCCCCTCACCCCTGCCATATAAGTTATTTGCATGGGGGTAATAATATAACCTCTTTAGGTTTCTTTACCAATAAAATGGCAATCCTAACAGTATTAATTTCATACAATCTTTTTAAGGATTTAATGTACAGAAAACACTTAGCTCATTGCCTAACTTACGGTACATGTACAGTATAAGTTATTTTTTTAAGAAAATATGTGCCAAATGATTAATGACTAGCACTAATCTGTTGAAAATACCGAACATTAACTGTTCTTAGCTGACAATGTTGGCCATGTCATTTATTCAGTATTTAGTGAGCACTGCAACTAGTGCAGGAAGTACAGAAATGAGTAAGATGTGACCTCCACCCTCATATTTTTGCCATTTCAAAAAAGAAACTATGCAATACCAGCTAATTAGGGTGTCAAGACCTACTAACAGTTTCTGTGAAGAACTTTCAGTAAGGAAGGCTGCCAAGTGTTTATGCTTTCATACAGATTGTGATTTAGGGTGGATAATACTTATTGTGGGGCACTGACTCTGAATTACTAAATCATTTCAGAATTACTAACTATTCTTACAGAGATTGGCTATTCTTGCCTGGTTATTTTCTATGCTTTCCACTCCCACCTGTTTTTCCTTTCCATTAACGAGATTTCTTGTCATTTCATATACCTCCTGAGGATCAAAAGACTAGGACACATTCATCTGTAGGACTTGGATGAGGAAGAGAATAAACAAGCTTTTCAGAATGTTAAAAGAATACTTCCTCATTACAGAAGAGACAAGTGACCTACTTAAAAGTTGAGATACAAATGATTAATGCAGTACAGACAGTTCCCACCTTATAAACACGCAATTTACAAATGACCCAAACACACACTGCTGCCCCAGAATTTTGCTGTTGCCATGGGAACCACTGGTGACAAAGGGAGGTGGGGGTGGAGGAAGGATTAAGGTTTTAGGCAATCAGGGGTTCAAAATAAAAGAAATTAAGAATGATTTGTTTTCCCAAGTTCAGTTCAAGTTTGTTCACTGAATTCTGTTTTACTGCCTCAAACTCAACAGGAATTATCGATAGCATTAGCAAGCATGAATTTTTAAAAACATGATACTTGCAATGGAAGTTTTGCAATGATACTCCATTACTATCAGGCTAAATTTTCACTATTGATAGGATTCGTAATGCCAGGATTTTTATCAGAGACAGAGTATTGCCCAGACTTCATCAACCATGGAAGGTACTCATCATCCGAGGCATGGTACCCTCAACAAGGAATATTCACTTCTATGTATAACTCACAGCCACAAGTACACAACCCCAGCCACCATCCATACACTCAATAAAATACAAAAGAACTCCCAGCAGCAAGGCTGAGCATCAACAACCACTTTGAGTATCAGCAATATTAGGAGTTTGTGTCATGAAAATCCAGAGCAATGAGGTGGGAAGTAACAGGTTTTAGGATTTTAAATTTTATTATTTATTTATGCATACAAGAACTGGGGTGTAGGCCAGAGGTGCAGGGGGTAAGAGGACTCAGAGACAGAGTTGGGAGCAGATCAGGCAGATCTACTGAAATACACTGCTGAGGGGAGAGGGCAAGTCAGGTGAGGTCTGCTTCGCCATGTGGGTTAGTTCCCTGGCGTGGCTGGGATCAAACTCATGTTGCAGAGGCTGGTGATAGTGCGGAGATTTAACCCTTAGGGAGGCCCAGATTTAGGATTTTATAGAACGATAAAATAACCACTTTGAGAACATGATTTAAACCAGTCCTACAGAGATATCAAGGGCAAACTGACAAAACTAATTTCAGAAAGAAAAATCAGTCCAAGCCAGAAAATCTCCTAAAACATACTGTCATGGCCAATTTTTACCTCTGTGTTGGTGTCAACTATAAAATAGATGTAATTTTTAAAATTTCAAGTTAGGGTGTATTTATACATAAATTAAGGAAAAAGCTTTCCAAGGAATATTTATACAGTTAATTTTCAGTTCTGAAATGTGTTCACCTGAAAGCAATTTTAAAGACTTTTATAATATGAAATTCTTAATAATTAAAAAATAAAAATACAGACACATAGAAAAAGCATCACCCATTCTCATTCTAGCCAAATTTCATTCATCTGAAGGCAGCTGTGCATATACTTTCAGATACAATCCACAAATATTCTTACATATACACACATCTATAGCTCAAATATACACAAAGGTCATATTACACCTTCTGTACTATTTCTATTTTGTATTTAATTTCTATTGTCACTCTTTCCACATTTACAGTGCTTCATTCATTTTCAAGGTTATATAATAGTTTAATATACAGACAAATCAAATTTAACCAGTTATGTTAGTAAAAATTGGGGTGACTTTAATTTTCCAACCTTACAGTGTAGCAGTGAACATACTTGTATATGTATGTCTTTGCATATTTGTACAAAGCATTTCAATTAGGTCAATTCTCAGATGTGGGTATGCTGCATCAAAGGTATTTCCATCATAGCACTGCGAGCATCATCACCATAGTACTGAATGCCATAGGTTGTGATTTACAAAAAATATTTTTAAACACAAATACACAGGGATTACAGACCTCAGTTCACAGGATAGACAAAATCCAAAATAAGATTGTCTAATAGGGATGCGCCATACCACATCAATGCAACAGGCCACTTAAAGCATTTCTCTGGATTTCCCGGGGGAAAGAGAACTGATATTTGAGAGTACAGGCATAACAGGTTATTGCCAAGCCCTTGCCTGGACATACTCAATTTCAGTGTATTTCTCCTTCTCTTATTTGACTTTTATTTACTTTTCCTTTTGCCAGCCTATGTGCTGTAATAGACATCCTCTGTTGCCACACGCATTACCATGGGAAATTGCCTGTATCCAATATAAGGTGGCTCTGCTAGGACCGACAATTAAAAAACACCTCATTCCCAAAGCAAGAAGGTAACCCAACCTAGGCAACCATGGTATATCCTGGCCCTTGTCAAAAAAAAAAAAAAAAAAAAAAAGGGGGGGGTGACACACCCAAGGAGACAATTTTTGAGATTTTACAGTCAGAATTCTTTTCTGAGATTTTACCTATGGACACTGAAAAAGAGCTTGTTCTTATTCTTTGGTATCTCTAAGATGAATAACACACACCTGGGGCTGTCTGCAGCAAAAGCCTCTGCAAAAAAAGTCCTCTGGAAAAAAGTCAACTGATGAGAGAGGGAGGCTTCTCATGGGAGAGAAACTTGATTTGAAAGATGGTTGAAGAAACAGAGAGGGAGGAAAAAACTGATGAATTCATTTGAGCTCCCAGAACTTTCTAACCTCTAGTTACATTAAGCCAATACAGTCTCATTGTGCTTGATATACTCTCAATTGCGTTTTTTGTCTCTTACAAACAAGAGTCAGAACTAACACAGCATTATCTCAGGCCCCATCAATCATTATTTCTCCATCTGTGTATTATGTAAAATTATGTAGAATTTTTTCTCAAAAGGATTTTTCAGAATCTTCCCACCACCAGCCAAGAGTGAGTGTATGGGTATGCTTGGTTTTCAATTATAATGCAAGCAGATCCTGTCTTTGGGATTATCTTCTCTTTCTTTTTCCAACATAATAGGTAAAACCTGTTATTCCAGTGGATATGATACAAATTTAAGTTTTAGAAAGAATAATTAAGATCTGAAAAAGGAGACAAACATGTAAGTATGTAAATATTCTATTCTACATCTCATGAAAAGGAATATTATTAATATAAACTATAATTCCTTTCCCTCTTTTAAACACTGATTTACAAAGGAGAATATAATCTTGATGGACATGCTAGCCTATCAGTATTCTGGTTTCACAGATCATTTAAAAAGGATGCAAATTTGTCATTTTATACTCCTGCAAAAAAGGAACATACTTTACAAAAGTAACTAAGCAAGAGATGGTAAAAGAGCTGCAAAACCTAGAGATTTCCTTTCAAAAGTTTTAGTCACAAAGTGAGACTAAATTTATGAAACGATATCATTCAAAATACCCCATGTTTTTCTGATGTTTAATGCATCTACCTTCCCTGATCCAAGGTTTGAACCTTCTTTAAGCCAAGTATTCAAGCTCTAGAGCTCCAGGGTGCTGTATTTATTAGAAAGCAGGAACAGACTAAGGTGGTTACATGGCCAGTGACCTACACTCTACAACAATCTTTAATTTTTTAATTTTCCAAGAGTGAGCAGCAGCTCTGAGATAGACTTGGGACAATAAAGACTAAAATGACAGACACATTTAAACAGTTGTGGTTGGCTTGCGGGATCAGCTGTCCTAAAATAGATTGGATGCAAATGTGATAGACTGTTTTCAATTCCTTGTTAGTTTATCAGAAGTTTTGGTCTCAAAGTTTAGTCTTCATAAAAGTAAAGGAATGGGTCCACATTTAGTGATACAGTGATCATATTCCACATGTCACCTCCAAAAATTGTGAACTTAAACTCTTTACTTATAAATTTTTGTAAGTATTTATAACAACAAAACACTATCAAAAAAAGCAGATTAAGAAAAAACTTTTTCTAGTCCAAATTTTTCTAGAAAAATAGATTTTAAGAGGTAATAAGTGAAATGCTTAGTGTATTCAACCCTTTATTCATCCAACACATTTTAATTAAGCACCTAAAACATTAGAAAATCAGTGGTGAATGAAAACAAGGACTTACCTTTTGGGAAGACATTTTCAGAGGTGGAAGAAGATAACCTAGACAAATCTACATATATTGAATAAATTAAACAATGTATTATAATAAATGTAACAGTAGAAATTGTGTTATGTTCCTGAGGGAATACATGGAGTAGTAGATGGAGAACGACACTTCATAGTATTTATTACTTTAAAGATCTACAACAAAAACTGGATGAATTAAATAAAACGAATGAATGAATTAAATAAAACAAAAATAAACCTTGTGGTAACAAATGGTTACCAGAAGGGAAGAGGATGGGTATATGAGGTAAAAGGGGTGGATGGTATAGTGAAGGAAGGAACTAGAATTTTAGGGATGAATTTAACATAGTGTCTACAGACATTGATTAATAATGATGTACATGATATACACCTTAAATTTATAAACTTATATGAACATTTTTTAATGAAATTACAAAAATAAAGATTCACTCCAGTCCTTCATTCTTCCTCTGGCCTCTACCAGGCTGAGTCGCTGCTACCACCATCCCCACCCTGCATGCACACACACAAGTCACACATACCAATGCCCCTTTTCTGATGACCCCAAGACTTGGCTTAATATCCTGAGATTAGAAACCCCTACTTTAAAGAAACTGTGCCACAGGTATTTCTAGTAGCCCAAATGGAGACTTGGCTATTGGAAAGGCTGCTTGACATTTTTTCCCCAATCACTGTTTTAATCTCTCACATCATATTAACCAAAAAACCACAGAGCAAACAACACTGAAAGAAAGAATAGATGACTATAAACACAAAGAAAAACTTGGCGGTAGAAATGGAGCATCAGTACTCAACGTGTATTTTTCCCTGAAGCACTTGCCACTGCACCACCATCTGTTTGTTTCTCTCCACCATGGAAGTCCATAGCAGCTTTTGTTGTCAACTTGAATAGTGCGCAACTGACCCTTCTGAAGTTAGAAGTAACCTAACCCTACTTCTCAACACGGTCTTCATCAATTCAAAAGAAATTAGGTAAATCTTACCTTGGAATTTGCATCTCAAGGCCACTGTCTGAAGTGTCTGCAGAAAGGTTCAGGAAGCGGAGAAATCAGAAAGCTCACCCACAATATATATCTCACCTGGGATAGGAGGGCGAGGCAAGTTTCAGGCTTTAATTCCCATGAACTTCCACCTGTGTGCTGAATTAACGCAGGAAGGCCGGTATATGTTGATTTCCAGAATGGTCTCCTTATCTGAAATGAAAACCTGAAGTCATGCTGTAGTGCTGCAGTTTAATTTTTCATTTTGGCACAGATCTTAATTTTTTATTTTGGCGAAACCGTAGATATAATGAAGCGAGATAAAGGAGCTCAAAAATGCCAGCAAGCCTTGTAGAATCTTTCTGGGCACATTTTAAAGACAAACACATGACCTCTCCTCAATAGGACTCACTTGGGATCATTTAACCTTAGGATGAAGCAAATGAGTAACAGGTTTTCTTTCTGTCTTTAAACAATATGCAATCAGAGACCAGGCGTGCAGGGGAGCGCGCCGCCGGCACCGGCATTTTGCAGCAGGGACCCTTCTTGCTGGAGACTGTGTGAACCCAGCAGAAGGCTCACCGAGGAGACAGAGGTTAAGCTGGGAGGCTTGCCCACACCGGGCACCTTCTAGCCTGCAGTTCCAGCCCAGAGGGGAGCAGCACCCACCGCTGGGGCAGACTGGGCATGCAGGGGAGCTCGTTCCAGCATCGCCATTTTGCAGCAGGGACCTTTCTTGCTGGATACTGTGTGAACCCAGCAGAAGGCTCACCGAGGAGACAGAGGTTAAGCTGGGAGGCTTGCCCACACCGGGCACCTTCTAGCCTGCAGTTCCAGCCCAGAGGGGAGCAGCACCCACCGCTGGGGCAGACCGCGCGTGCAGGGGAGCTCGTTCCCGCAACGCCATTTTGCAGCAGGGACCTTTCTTGCTGGAGACTGTGTGAACCAGCAGAAGGCTCACCAAGGAGACAGAGGTAAGCTGGGAGGCTTGCCCATGCTGGGCGCCTTCTAGCCTGCAGTTCCAGCCCAGAGGGGAGCAGCACCCACCGCTGGGGCAGAACGGGCGTGCAGGGGAGCGCGTCGCCGGCTCTGGCATTTTGCAGCAGGGACCCTTCTTGCTGGAGACTGCGTGAACCCAGCAGAAGGCTCACCAAGGAGACAGAGCAGGGACCTGTCTTTGCTGGAGACTTGTGAACCTAGCAGAAGTTCCCCAGAGGAGCCAGTGGTGAGCTGGGAAGGTCGCCCAAGATGCCGGCCAGTACCAGCAACACAGTGTCACAAGGAATACGGCAAATTAGAAAACAGGCAGTAGGGAGTAGAAAAACAACATGCAACCCAGCAACTCCTCAGCAAAATAACACACCACAAAAAGAAAACCATCTACCAGATTGCAACGACAGTAACTTGGAAGAACTTCTGAGCCTTCCAGATAGAGAATTTAAAATTGCTGTAATTAAAAAACTGACAGAAGTCATAAAGGAAAACAATGATAAGGGGAAAATAATTAATGACCAGAAGAATGAAATTGAGTCCCTAAAGAGGGAAGTAAAAGAAATGCAGGAGATCAAAGAATTAATGGAGACGCTAAAGAACTCTGGGAAAAGCAGTGAAAGCAGAATAGATGAAATGGAAGAACGAATAAGTACTCTTGAAGACACAGAAATAAAAAGAACTAAAACAGAAAAGGAAGGAGAAGTACGAAGGAAAAAGACCGAAGAAAGACTTTGGGAACTATCTGACTCCATGAGGAAAGGAAATATAAGAGTTATAGGAATCCCAGAAGGAGAGGAGAGAGATGTAGGAACAGAGAAAATATTCATGGATATAATTGAAGAGAACTTCCCAAATGCTAAGAAGGATCTGAAAATTGATATACAAGAAGCAAGAAGAACACCAAACTTCCATGACGAAAGGAAAAATACAGCAAGACACATAATAGTAAAGCTCCCAAGAATCCAAGACAAAGAAAAAATAATGAAACTAACAAGGGGGAAGAAACAGATAACATTCAAAGGGAAACCAATCAGACTGACATCAGACTTCTCTGAAGAAACACTACGGGCAAGGAGAGAGTGGAGGGACATAGTCAACAGACTCCAAGAAAACAGATGCCAACCAAGAATATTCTATCCCGCAAAGCTCTCCTTCCTCTTTGAAGAAAGAATATGGACCTTCCCAGACAAACAGAAACTCCGGAATTTCATTGCGACTAAACCCCCACTCCAAAAAATACTACAAGGACTCCTAAAGCCAGAACCTCAGAGGGACGAATAACAACAAAAGAAGGCCAAAGAAAGTTATTAAAAGAATAAATAAATAAAATCAAAGAAAAGACAAACACAATGGCAAATACAGATGCTAACATATCAATACTAACTCTAAATGTAAATGGACTAAACTCTCCAATAAAAAGACACAGAGTTGCAGGCTGGATTAAGAAACAAAACCCAACCTTTTGCTGTCTCCAGGAAACACATTTAGCTGCAAAAGATAAAAATAGACTCAAAGTTAAAGGAAGGAAAACAATTCTACAAGCAAATGGACCAAAAAAGAAGGCAGGAACAGCTATACTCATATCAGATAAAACAGATTTCAAACTTAAAAAGATAAAAAGAGACCCCAGTGGTCATTACATTATGATCAAGGGGATAATACTTCAAGAAGAAATAACACTCATTAACATATATTCACCAAACGAAGGAGCACCAAAATATATCAGACAACTATTGGCATCTCTGAAAACAGACATCAGAGAAAACACATACGTAGTGGGAGACTTCAACACACCACTATCAACAATGGATAGATCAACAAGACAAAAAATAAGTAAAGACACTAAAGCTCTAAATAAGGATCTAGAGTGCTTAGGCTTAACAGACATATATAGAACACTAAACCCAAAAAAATCTGAGTATACATTTTTCTCAAGCGCACACGGATCATTCTCTAGGATCAATCATATACTGGGGCACAAGACAAACATCAACAGATACACCAAGATTGAAATCATACCAACCATCTTTTCTGACCATGAAGGCATCAAACTAGAAATAAACCATAAAGAGAAGGCAAGGTATTCTCCTACCTCGTGGAGATTGAAACCCACACTACTGGAAGTCCACTGGACTAACGAGGAGATAAAAGAAGAAATTATAAAATTCTTTGAATTGAATGACAAGGAGGACACCAATTTCCTAAATGTATGGGATGCAGCAAAAGCAGTAATAAGAGGAAAATATATAGCAATAGATGCTCACATCAAGAAACAAGAAAGAACTCAAAGAAACAACCTAATCTCGAAACTCAAAGATCTAGAAAAAGAACAACAAAAAAGCCCCAAAACCAGTAGAAGAAAAGAAATAATAAAAACCAAAGCAGAAATAAATGATATCGAAACTAAAAAAACAATCCAAAAGATCAATGAAACCAAGAGCTGGTTCTTCGAAAAAATAAGTAAAATAGATAAACCCCTTGCCAGGCTCACAAGGGCAAAAAGGGAGAAAGCACAAATAAATAGGATAATAAATGAAAGAGGAGAAATCACAACGGACACAGCAGAAATCAAAAGAATTATTAATAACTACTATGAACAGTTATATGGAAACAAGTTTAACAATCTAGAGGAGATGGACAAATTCTTACAACTCTACAATCACCCAAAGCTAGATAAAGAAGAAATAGAACACCTAAACAGACCAATTACAATTAGCGAAATTGAAATGGTAATCAAAAACCTCCCCAAAAACAAAAGCCCAGGACCTGATGGATTTACAAATGAATTCTACCAAACATTCAGAGACGAATTGGTACCTATCCTTCATAAACTCTTCCAAAAAATTGAGAAGGAAGGTATAATACCTAACACGTTCTATGAAGCCAACATTACACTAATACCAAAACCGAACAAGGACAACACAAAAAAAGAAAACTATAGGCCAATCTCCCTAATGAACACTGATGCAAAAATCCTCAATAAAATTTTAGCTATCAGAATCCAACAGTGTATCCATAAGGTAATTCACCACAACCAAGTAGGATTCATTCCAGGGACACAAAGATGGTTTAACATCTGAAAATCAATCAACGTTATCCAACACATCAACAAAAAGAAATATAAAAACCATATGATAATATCAATAGATGCTGAGAAAGCTTTTGACAAAGTGCAACACCCATTCATGATAAAAGCCCTTGAAATTCTTGGGATACAAGGAACATACCTCAACATCATAAAGGCCATATATGACAAGCCAACAGCCAGTATCATTCTCAATGGTGAAAAGCTGAAAGCAATTCCATTAAGATCTGGAACAAGACAAGGATGTCCACTTTCACCACTGCTTTTCAATATAATACTGGAAGTCCTAGCCAGAGCAATAAGACAAGAGAAAGACATCCAAGGAATCCAAATAGGAAAAGAAGAAGTCAAACTATCACTCTTTGCAGATGATATGATAATATACATAGAGAACCCCAAAAACTCCACAGAAAAGCTAATTCAACTCATCAATCAGTTCAGTAAAGTGGCAGGATACAAAATCAACACGCAAAAGTCAGTAGCCTTCCTATATACAAACAATAAATCTGAAGAAGAAGAAATCAAAAAAACCATCCCTTTTATTATTGAAACAAAAAAATCAAATATTTGGGAATAAATCTAACAAAAGAGGTAAAGGACCTATACAAAGAAAACTATAAAACACTGTTAAAAGAAATAGAAGAAGACACAAAGAAATGGAGAGACATCCCCTGCTCATGGATTGGGAGAATAAACATTATTAAAATGGCCATCCTACCAAAAGCAATATACAGATTCAATGTTATTCCAATCAAAATTTCAATGTCATTCTTCAAAGAAATAGAACAATTATTGATGAAATTCATATGGAATCACAAAAAAACCCGAATAGCCAAAGCTCTCCTGAAAAAAAAAGAAGGGAATGGAGGCATCACACTCCCAGACTTCAAACTCTACTACAAAGCCATAATCATCAAGACTGCATGGTATTGGAACAAGAACAGACATACAGACCAATGGAATCGAATAGAAAATCCAGAAATAAACCCACAGATTTATGGTCAACTAATCTTTGACAAAGGAGCAAAGACTATGCATTGGAGCAAAGAAAGTTTGTTCAATAAATGGTGCTGGGAAAACTGGGTCACTACATGCAAAAGAATGAAGCTTGACCACTACCTCACACAATATACAAAAATCAACTCAAAATGGATTAAAGAACTAGACATAAGACCTGAAACCATAAAATACATAGAAGGAAATATAGGCAAAACACTACGTGATTTGCATATCAAAGACATCTTTACAGACACATCACCCAAAGCAGTGATAGTGAAGGCAAAGATCAACAGCTGGGACTACATCAAATTAAAGAGCTTCTGCACAGCAAAAGAGACAATAACAAAAACAAAGAGAAACCCCACCAACTGGGAGAAAATTTTTGCACACAACAGTAATGATAAAGGACTGATCACAAAAATCTGCAAAGAGCTGATGAGACTCAACAACAACAAAGAAAATAATCCAGTCAAAATGGACAGAGGAACTAAAAAGAAACTTCTCTGAAGAGGAAATGCGAATGGCCAACAGGCATATGAAAAAATGTTCAACATCACTTGCAATCAGGGAAATGCAAATCAAAACTACCATGAGATACCATCTTACACCAGTGAGAATGGCACATATTAAAAAAAATAGCAACAACAAATGTTGGCGAGGTTGTGGAGAAAAAGGAACTCTTCTGCACTGTTGGTGGGAGTGCAAACTGGTCCAACCACTATGGAGAGCTGTGTGGAGATTTCTGGACCTACTAAACATAGAGCTTCCACAGGATCCAGCAATTCCACTCCTAGGTATTTACCCAAAGAACACAGAAACATCAATTCCAAAGAACACCTGCACCCCTATGTTTATAACAGCATTGTTTACAATAGCTAAGCTTTGGAAACAGCCCAAATGCCCAAAAATAGATGACTGGATCAAGAAGATGTGGTACATATATACCATGGAATATTACTCAGCATTCAAAAAAGATAAACACATGCAATTTGCAGCAACATGGATGACGCTGGAAGGGATCATGCTCAGTGAAATAAGCCAAAAAGAAAAAGAAAAATACCGGATGGTCTCACTCATAGCAGGGATCTAGAAAACTTAAATAAGGGACCAGGAAAATGAATAACTATAAGAAAGTGAAAATCAAAATCAACAAAAACTATGAACCAGAGACACTTTTTGTGGGGTGTGGGGCGGGAGGGGAGGGATTGGGTTCAGAATGGGGGGATTGCAATTGTATGGGGAATATAAAAATAAAATTTATTAATTAAAAAAAAATGACAGGTAAAAAAAATAAATAAACTATATGCAATCATCAAGAAAAAACTCTAGTTGTTGAAAATAACATTCATCCAAACCCTTGGTGTAGGGTAAAGAAAATGTCAGGCTTTTCTGCCCTACCGCTATCAGGATAGATGATGGATCCTTGCGGTCCTGAATGCATGCCTCATGGTGGGCACCTGGAGTAGGGTGTGGGCATAGGTAGATGGGATTCACCTGGGCTAAGACTGTGCTTTTAAGGGCGGTGTCATGGAGACGCCAGCAGAAGCCAAGAACGAACAGAAGCCGAAAGAGAAGCTGAGAGAAAAGCAAAGAAGCAGAAGCAGAGATCACTGGAGAGCCCAGATAGAGTGAGGATTTGCTGGGGGCTGGGAGGCCTGCTAGCCTCCCGGTCCCCCAGTACCCCTGCCTGCTATGTTCCGCGTAAATCCCAATAAAAGACCTGCAAAAGCCACTGAAGACTCCTTTACCTTTACCTGGGCTACTGGATCAGAAAACCTGCACTGTGTCCATTCCTGACCTTACAATTGGGTTGTCATATGGTCTGGTAAATCCATTGATATAAAGGTAACAAAACTGAGTCTTAAGGTAACAAAACTGTGTCTTAATTCAAAAAAAATATAGGCCAAAATGTGATATTTGGGGCTTTGGCACTTAATTAGGAGAGGCCTTTGGATGATAGTCTCACCCTCACACCTAGTCAGGGGTTTTTATTCAGCCTCTGTAAAGGTAGTTCTGCTGATTGAAGGGGTTTATCACATAGCTGTAACTAATATAAACATTAGTCACTTGTAAGCTATGTGTAGAATGGACAGAGAGATGGATAGAGAAATGGGTGGGTTTAAATTTAACGGAAAGGCCAAAAATTAATTTTGTGTTAGTGGGATAAAAATTCAGTTAATGAGATTTTTAAAAATGTTATTATCAGAAGAAGCAGCCATCCCAGGTGGTGCCTGGCCAACAGTTGCCAGAGGATCTGCTGCCTGTGTCTGGGGCTATGTGGGTGGGTGTTAAGGAGCCCGTATGGTATAATGCTCATTTCCTGCATTCTAGGCAAACAGCAGGTGTACCGCCTTCCAACTGTCTTTTCACAGGCTAAGCAGCTAAAAATCCCAGAACCACTTAACTTAACCAAAGTTAAGTCCATGGGAAAGATGGAGAGGGAAATAAGCACTTTCCTACATAATGATGATAATACTACTACTACAATGGGGCAATATTTGAGAGTATTAAATAACTGTGTGTGCATTCATGGTTAACTTTTATAGCTGTCACATCAAGAGTCATGTAGAGATGTTACATTCTGTTATTATCATTCAGCTTAATGGTATAAGTGAGGTCCTTGTAGATAAGATGAAGGAGAAAGCCTAACACAATCAGTAGCTAGAAATCAAGGATGGGGTGTGGGAAAAGGAAAGTAAGCTGTCTGACATGTGAACTGACTGTCCTGGAGAGCAGGAGATTATTCCAGAGAACAAATAAATAGCCAAAATCAGAAGGTGTTTTTTGTCTTTTTTTAATTCACTCCCATTTGGAATCTTGGAATGAGAACTTCAAATAAAGAACTTTGCCAGGCCTCCCTGGTGGCGCAGCGCTTGAGCGCTGGGTTGCGAAGCTGCTGCAGTGCCAGTTTGATCCCCGGTTGCTCCCAGGCCACCGGAGGAGGGTCCCACATGGCGCGCAGACCTCTCCTGCCTGCTGCCCGCTGCTCCCCTCAGCAGTGTACTTCGGTCCTGCCTGCTCTGCTTCCCGCCCTGGCTCTGGTGAATTCTCTCACCCTCCCGCGCTTCTGACTATACCCAGTGCTTGTATAAATAAATAAATAAATCTTTAAAAAAAAAAAAACTTTGCTAACATCTGCAGGGGTTAGGTGGATGGGTTGAGGAAAAGTAGGAGGGGAATGCTCTTTGCTCTCCATAGTCTGTGCATGATGTGTAAATCTAGAAAGTTCCCCAGTGATCTGGTGAAAGTCTCAGGAGAGCCGGCGGTAGAGGGCAACTTTGGACTTGCAGAGGCTTGGTGCTGGGAAAAGGAGTTCTGCAAGGTCAAGAACTTTAATCACTAGAAGCAATATCAAGTCACCAAAGGACAGCAGTGGATACCATTGTTCACCAAAAGATCAAATGGAACTAATTTTCCTGCAATAGATGCCAGTACAAATTACACCATCTATCCCATCGGCAAGAAAGATAACATGTAAACTTCTCTGTCACCAGGGTACCTCATAAGCTTTAATCCCTATACAGAAAAACCATCTGGGAGATTTTATATATTTCTGCACCTGGTTCCTGGCACAGAGCTCCTAAATTCCTTGCAATTTCCTGGGTGACAGAAGTGTTTTCTGTAATGAAATGGCTCTTGGTGGACTCCTGGATGAAAGCCAGTCACCAGAAAAGCATGATTAGAAGTCAGAATTTTCAGCCAACTGCCCATTCTCCAAAGAGTCTTGGGAGAAGGGAGGAAATGGAGTTAATGGTCAATCATGTCTATATAATTGATGAAACCTCCATAAATATTCCAAAAAACACAGGGGCAGAAGACTGTCAAGTTGGTGAACATGTGGAGGCTGTCTGGGGGAGTGCCATGGCCAGGAGGCTTGGAAGCGCCACATCCTTCCCACATACCTTGCCCTACACATCTCTCCAATGGGATTTTCTTCTGTATCCTTTATCACTTACTTTTATAATGAATTTTTAAAGTGTAAGTAAAATGTATCCCTGAGCTCTGTGAGCTGTTCTAACAGAGTAATCAAACTCTAGGAGGGGGTTGTGGGAATCTGACTTGTAGCAGATGGGTCAAAAGTGCAGGTGACAACCTGGATTGCCTGGTCACTGAAGTAGTGGGGTAGTCTTGTGGCACTGAGCCCTCAACCTGTGGAATTTGACACTCTTTAGGTAGAGAGTTGAGTTAAATTAAGATGTCAGAGAGTTAGAGAGAAGTGCAAATTCTTTGCATATCTAGGTGTTACTGATTCAGAATTGAGTTAAACAGGACACACAACTCATTTTGCAGAGAATTGATGGGAGAAAGCCCCACATACCTCTGTTGTCAGAAGTGTAATGAGTGTGGTAGTCCTTTGAGAGTAGAAGAGATACACTGGAGAAACATGGAGGTCTTCACCCCATCTTTGGGAGGAAATGATAAGGAGAGGGACCAATAGCTCCATTATGAAAATGGACTCCAACTGACTAAATGTTTCCTGGAAAGTATTTTAAAACCAGAAGGTAACATGGCTTCTTCCACTCCCACGAACAGCCATCTGCTGTCCAACTGGGGATTTTTAGAAAATCTCTTATAGGAAGTCAGGAAGTTTCATTTTCTTTGCACATTTAGGTGTGTTACTGAAGGGTCTTTGGCTTCTACCAATTAATCCCACGCAAATTTTGAAATAGCCAATAACTGGTTTCAAGCAAGGATTGTTTACTGTGGCTCACACATCAGGGGAGAGACAGCAACAGACCCAAGCTGAGAAAGGTAGGGGTCCTGGTTTTATGGGGATAGATCACTAGGGCTGGATATCAGGTGAGCAGGGAATTGATTGACAGGGATTTTGTAAGAATGGTATTGGCTGGATTCGTAAGTTGTCTAGCATGGGTTTCAGGACCTTTAAGCGTCCACAGATACTTTATCTGGTCTTATGTTTATATCCACCTTCCCTCCCCCCGCCCCACACACAAACATATGCACTTTATGGGGTGGGGGGGAGGGAAGCACATCCCAGTTGATTAGGTTTTCAGCAACAGGAAGTAACAAACAAGGTCCAAATTAATCCAATAACACAAACAAGGATGGGGTTCCAGGGGCCTCATAACAGGTGGAATGTGTAAATTTGCTACCTTGATATCTGTAGTGACAGGATGAGCACAGTGCAGGTTTTCTATGATCCGAGCAGACCAAATAAAGGAGAGTTTTGGAGCCCTCGGTAGCTTTCTCAGGTGTTTATTGAGCTTTTACATGTAGTGCAGCCACCAGGTACACGGCAGGAGGGGTACCAGGGGCTAGGAGGCCGTAAGGACTCCAAGCCCCCAGCAAGTATTCACTCTGGACTTTTCTCGCATTCTTTTTTTTTTTTTTTTCTTTTTCAGTTTGAGTCAATTTTATTATTTTTTTTATTTTATATAATTCTTACACCATTTTTCATTTTTGCACAATGTATGCATTTTCATTTTAGTTATATTCCCCATACAATTTCCACCCCCGCCTTATTTTGACCCTAATCCCTTCTTCCCCTCCCCCCAGTGTGTCTCTGGTTTATGGTTGCTTGTTGATTTTGATTTTTTCTTTATTATAATTAGTCTTTTTCCTGGTCCCTTGTTTAGTTTTCGAAATTGCTGCTATGAGTGAGACCATCCAGTATTTTTCTCCCCTTCTCTCTCCTGCCTCTTTCTCCTGCTTCTGCGGCTCTCTAGGAATATCTCAATACTGAGCCATGGCCCACAGAAGTAAACAACAATCTAACAACTGCAGGTGCCCCATCAGGCAGGGCAACCCTAATGATGGGAGGGCAGAAAAGCCTGAAAAACCATTTATCCTACACATATGACATGTAACATTGATTGTGCTTACCACATGACAGGTACTGTACAAAGTGTTCTACGAACTATTTAATCCTCACTGTGAGGCACTATTATCCCCTTTTTACATTTAAGAAGTTGATATACAGGTAGATAAAGTGACTTTCTCAATCAAATTCAGTAATGGATGGAGTGAGGATTTGAATTTAAGCACTCCTTGTAGTACCCATACCTTTAATCCCTGCACTATTTGTTCTCACAAACTTCCCTTTTGTATCTCTTAAGAGCTTCCTACATAGGTGTCTTTTATTTGACTAGGAGCATTTTGTAATTATATCCTTTTTTTTTTTTTTTTGATATATCATACCAAGTGGGATTTATTTCAGAAATTAAAGGTCGCTAAAACAAAGTGAAAAATGCAGTAAATATATCACATAAGACATTTACTACAATACATCATCTAAAAAGAACACAAGACAAAAGCCACTTGTTATCTCGATAGGTGCAGAAAAGTCATTGGACTAAGTCTAACACTTTCATTATAAAAAGCACTTAGCAAATAAGGAATACAATGGAAATTTTTCGATTTTTGCTTGCTAAAATCAACAGCTAACATCCTATATACACTGTGAAAAACTGAATGCTTTCCCCACTATATCAGGAATCTGACAAAACTATTTACTCTTTTTTTTT
The DNA here is from genome assembly GCF_964194135.1 of Talpa europaea. Classification (NCBI taxonomy): domain Eukaryota; kingdom Metazoa; phylum Chordata; class Mammalia; order Eulipotyphla; family Talpidae; genus Talpa; species Talpa europaea. The sequence continues at coordinate 51,979,364 of NC_140077.1, forward strand.
TTCCTTTTTTTTTTTTATTTTTATTTTTTATTTTTTTTATAAATTTTATTGTTATATTCCCCATACAATTGCAGCCCCCCATTCTGACCCCAATCCCTCCCCTCCCGCCCCCGCCCCCCTAAAAGTGTCTCTGGTTCATAGTTTTTTGTTGATTTTGATTTTCACTTTCTTATAGTTATTCATTTTCCTGGTCCCTTATTTAAGTTTTCTAGATTCCTGCTATGAGTGAGACCATCCGGTATTTTTCTTTTTCTTTTTGGCTTATTTCGCTGAGCATGATCCCTTCCAGCGCCATCCATGTTGCAGCAAATTGCATGTGTTTATCTTTTTTGAATGCTGAGTAATATTCCATGGTATATATGTACCACATCTTCTTGATCCAGTCATCTATTTTTGGGCATTTGGGTTGTTTCCAAAGCTTAGCTATTGTAAACAGTGCTGCTATAAACATAGGGGTGCAGGTGTTCTTTGGAATTGATGTTTCTGTGTCCTTTGGGTAAATACCTAGGAGTGGAATTGCTGGGTCATATGGAAGCTCTATGTTTAGTAGGTCCAGAAATCTCCACACAGCTTTCCACAGTGGTTGGACCAGTTTGCACTCCCACCAACAGTGCAGAAGAGTTCTTTTTCTCCACACCCTCGCCAACATTTGTTGTTGCTAGTTTTTTTAATATGTGCCATTCTCACTGGTGTAAGATGGTATCTCATGGTAGTTTTGATTTGCATTTCCCTGATGACAAGTGATGATGAACATTTTTTCATATGCCTGTTGGCCATTTGCATTTCCTCTTCAGAGAAGTTTCTTTTAAGCTCTTCTGCCCATTTTTTGACTGGATTATTTTCTTTGTTGTTGTTGAGTCTCATCAGCTCTTTGCAGATTTTTGTGATCAGTCCTTTATCATTAGTGTTGGGTGCAAAAATGTTCTCCCAGTTGGTGGGGTTTCTCTTTGTTTTTGTTATTCTCTCTTTCGCTGTGCAAAAGCTCTTTAATTTGATATAGTCCCAGCTGTTTATCTTTGCCTTCACTATCACTGCTTTGGGTGATGTGTCTGTAAAGATGTCTTTGATGTGCAAATCACGTAGTGTTTCGCCTATATTTCCTTCTATATATTTTATGGTTTCAGGTCTTATGTCTAGTTCTTTAATCCATTTTGAGTTGATTTTTGTGTATGGTGTGAGGTGGTGGTCAAGCTTCATTCTTTTGCATGTAGCGACCCAGTTTTCCCAGCACCATTTATTGAACAAACTTTCTTTGCTCCAATGCATAGTCTTTGCTCCTTTGTCAAAGATGAGTTGACCATAAATCTATGGGTTTATTTCTGGATTTTCTATTCGATTCCATTGTTCTGTATGTCTGTTCTTGTTCCAATACCATGCAGTTTTGATGATTATGGCTTTGTAGTATAGTTTGAAGTCTGGGAGTCTGATGCCTCCATTCCCTTCTTTTTTTTTCAGGAGAGCTTTGGCTATTCGGGGTTTTTTGTGATTCCATATGAATTTCATCAATAATTGTTCTATTTCTTCGAAGAATGACATTGAAATTTTGATTGGAATAGCATTGAATCTGTATATTGCTTTTGGAAGGATGGCCATTTTAATAATGTTTATTCTTCCAATCCATGAGCAGGGGATGTCTCTCCATTTCTTTGTGTCTTCTTCTATTTCTTTTAACAGTGTTTTATAGTTTTCTTTGTATAGGTCCTTTACCTCTTTTGTTAGATTTATTCCCAAATATTTGATTTTTTTTGTTTCAATAACAAAAGGGATGGTCTTTTTGATTTCTTCTTCTTCAGATTTATTGTTTGTGTATAGGAAGGCTACTGACTTTTGCGTGTTGATTTTGTATCCTGCCACTTTACTGAACTGATTGATGAGTTGAATTAGCTTTTCTGTGGAGTTTTTGGGATTCTCTATGTATAATATCATATCATCTGCAAATAGTGATAGTTTGACTTCTTCTTTTCCTATTTGGATTCCTTGGATGTCTTTCTCTTGTCTTATTGCCCTGGCTAGGACTTCCAGTATTATATTGAAAAGCAATGGTGAGAGTGGACATCCTTGTCTTGTTCCAGATCTTAATGGAATTGCTTTCAGCTTTTCACCATTGAGAATGATACTGGCTGTTGGCTTGTCATAGATGGCCTTTATGATGTTGAGGTATGTTCCTTGTATCCCAAGAATTTCAAGGGCTTTTATCATGAATGGGTGTTGCACTTTGTCGAAAGCTTTCTCAGCATCTATTGATATTATCATATGGTTTTTATATTTCTTTTTGTTGATGTGTTGGATAACGTTGATTGATTTTCGGATGTTAAACCATCCTTGTGCCCCTGGAATGAATCCAACTTGGTCATGGTGAATTATCTTATGGATACATTGTTGGATTCTGATAGCTAAAATTTTATTGAGGATTTTTGCATCAGTGTTCATTAGGGAGATTGGCCTGTAGTTTTCCTTTTTTGTGTTGTCCTTGTTCGGTTTTGGTATTAGTGTAATGTTGGCTTCATAGAACGTGTTTGGTATTGTCCCTTCCTTCTCAATTTTTTGGAAGAGTTTGTGAAGGATAGGCACTAATTCGTCTCTGAATGTTTGGTAGAATTCATTTGTAAATCCATCAGGTCCTGGGCTTTTGTTTTTGGGGAGGTTTTTGATTACCATTTCAATTTCGCTGCTTGTAATTGGTCTGTTTAGGTGTTCTATTTCTTCTTTATCTAGCTTTGGGTGATTGTAGAGTTGTAGGAATTTGTCCATCTCCTCTAGATTGTTAAACTTGTTTCCATATAACTGTTCATAGTAGTTACTGATTATTCTTTTGATTTCTGCTGTGTCCGTTGTGATTTCTCCTCTTTCATTGATGATCCTGTTTATTTGTGCTTTCTCCCTTTTTTCCTTTGTGAGCCTGGCTAGGGGTTTGTCTATTTTATTGATTTTTTCAAAGAACCAGCTCTTGGTTTCATTGATCTTTTGGATTGTTTTTTTAGTTTCAATTTCATTTATTTCTGCTTTGGTTTTTATTATTTCTTTTCTTCTACTGGTTTTGGGTTTTTTTTGTTGTTCTTTTTCTAGATCTTTGAGCTTCGAGATTAGGTTGTTTCTTTGCGTTCTTTCTTGTTTCTTGATGTGAGCTTCTATTGCTATATATTTTCCTCTTATTACTGCTTTTGCTGCATCCCATACATTTAGGATATTGGTGTCCTCCTTGTCGTTCAATTCAAAAAATTTTTTAATTTCTTCTTTGATCTCCTCATTAGTCCAATGGTCTTCCAGTAGTGTGGTTTTTAATCTCCATGAGGTAGGAAAGTTCCTTGCCTTCTTTTTATGGTTTATTTCTAGTTTGATGCCTTCATGGTCAGAAAAGATGGTTGATATGATTTCAATCTTGGTGTATCTGTTGATGTTTGTCTTGTGCCCCAGTATGTGATCGATCCTGGAGAATGATCCGTGTGCGCTTGAGAAAAATGTGTACTCCGTTTTTTTGGGGTTTAGTGTTCTATAGATGTCTGTTAAGCCCAATTGCTCTAGGTCTTTATTTAGAGCTTTGGTTTCTTTACTTATTTTTTGTCTTGTTGATCTATCCATTGTTGATAGTGGTGTGTTGAAGTCTCCCACTACGTATGTGTTTTCTCTGATGTCTGTTTTCAGAGAGGACAACAGTTGTCTGATATATTTTGGTGCTCCTTCGTTTGGTGAGTATATGTTAATGAGTGTTATTTCTTCTTGAAGTATTGTCCCCTTGATCATAATGTAGTGACCATTGGGGTCTCTTTTTATCTTTTTGAGTTTGAAATCTGTTTTATCTGATATAAGTATAGCTGTTCCTGCTTTCTTTTTTGGTCCATTTGCTTGTAGGATTGTTTTCCATCCTTTAACTTTGAGCCTATTTTTATCTTTTGTAGCTAAATGTGTTTCCTGGAGACAGCAAAAGGTTGGGTTTTCTTTCTTAATCCAGGCTGCAACTCTGTGTCTTTTTATTGAAGAGTTTAGTCCATTTACATTTAGAGTTAATATTGATATGTTAACATCTGTATTTGCCATTGTGTTTGTCTTTCCTTTGATTTTATTTATTTATTCTTTTAATAACTTTTTTTTTTTTTGGCCTTCTTTCATTGTTATTCGTCGCTCTGAGGTTCTGGCTTTAGGACTCCTTGTAGTATTTTTTGGAGTGGGGGTTTAGTCGCAATGAAATTCCGGAGTTTCTGTTTGTCTGGGAAGGTCCATATTCTTTCTTCAAAGAGGAAGGAGAGCTTTGCGGGATAGAGTATTCTTGGTTGGCATCTGTTTTCTTGGAGTCTGTTGACTATGTCCCTCCACTCTCTCCTTGCCCGTAGTGTTTCTTCGGAGAAGTCTGATGTCAGCCTGATTGGTTTTCCTTTGAATGTTATCTGTTTCTTCCCTCTTGCCAGCTTCATTATTTTTTCCTTGTCCTGGATTCTTGGGAGCTTTACTATTATGTGTCTTGCTGTATTTTTCCTTTCGTCGTGGAAGTTTGGTGTTCTTCTTGCTTCTTGTATATCAATTTTCAGCTCCTTCTTCACATTTGGGAAGTTCTCTTCAATTATCTCTTTGAATATTTTCTCTGTTCCTACATCTCTCTCCTCTCCTTCTGGTATTCCTATAACTCTTATATTTCCTTTCCTCATGGAGTCAGATAGTTCCCGAAGTCTTTCTTCGTTCTTTTTCCTTCGTACTTCTCTTTCCTTTTCTGTTTTGGTTCTTTTTATTTCTGTGTCTTCAAGATTACTTATTCGTTCTTCCATTTCATCTATTCTGCTTTCATTGCTTTTCCCAGAATTCTTTAGTTCTTCCATTAATTCTTTGATCTCCTGCATTTCTTTTACTTCCCTCTTTAGGGACTCAATTTCTTTCTTCTGACCATTGTTTTCCCTCTCTAGGGACTCAATTGCATTCTTCTGATCGTTGATTATTTTTCCCTTATCATTGTTTTCCTTTATGACTTCTGTCAGTTTTTTAATCACGGCAATTTTAAATTCTCTTTCTGGAAGGCTCAGAAATTCTTCCAAGTTATTGTCGTTGCAATCTGGGGGCTGGCTTTCTTTTTGTGGTGTGCTTTTTCTCTGGAGAGTTGCTAGGTTGCGTGTGGTTCTTCTCCTCCCTACTGTCTGTTTTCTAATTTGCCGTATGCGTTGGGACACTGTGTTGTTGGGACTTGCCGGCATCTTGGGTGGGCTTCTCTGTTCCCCTCTGGTTCTTCCAGGAGTCATCTGTCAGTTTCAAGCAGCCTTTACTGGAGAAAGGTCCCTGTTCTAAAATGCCGATGTGGGGACACACTCCCCTGTGCGCCTGGTCTGCCCCGGCGGTGGGTTCCTGCTCCCCTCTGGGCTTGGACTGCAGGCCAGATGGGGTCTGGCGTGGGCGAACTTCCCCCGCTCACCTCTGGCTCCTGAGGAAGCCTTCTGCAGGTAGTCTTTACTGAAGAAATGTCCCTGTTCTAAAATGGTGATGTGGGACACACTCCCTGCGCGTCTGGTCTCAGGCACACTCTTCTGCGCGCCTGGTCTGCCCCGGCTGTGGGTGTTCGCTCTCCCTGTGGGCTCAGACTACTTGTTCAGAAGGGGCCCGGTGTGGGCTAACTCCCCAGCTGGCCACTAGCTCCTTCAGTAGCCTGTGCTGGGTTCAAGTCGCTAGGTGGCACCAGAGATCTCTCCTAGAGCCCTTGGGGAGCTGATTTTCCACCCCGTGGGACAGGGAGCAGAGCGGGGATGGTAGGGTACACCTCAACGGCTTTGGGGTGCTGTGTCTGCCTTGTGCCCCACCGTCGTGGGGAACCCACGCCCCTAATTTCTTGCCCCGGGTCTCAGTTCCAAAGCCCTCAGTTCCAGGACGCGGGCTGTAGCCCAGATCAGTGGCGCGGGAATGGCGCCTTTTGAATCCCGCTCCCCTGCCTGGGCGCCTTGTTCCTGCTCACTCAGGGAGGGCCTCCGCCCGGGTCTCAGTTCCACAGCCCTCAGTTCCAGGACGCTGTAGCCCAGATCAGTGGCGCGGGAATGGCGCCTTTTGAATCCCGCTCCCCTGCCTGGGCACCTTGTTCCTGCTCACTCAGGGAGGGCCTCTGCCGTCTCCCCGCAAGCCTAGGTCGCAGGCGCAGGGCCCTGGGCAGCTGCAATCCGAGCGCCGCTTTCGCGCAAGCTTACCGGGCGGCAGGGGCTGTGTGCTGGTGCTGGTCTCCTCCTGGGGGGCGGGGCTCTCTTTAATGGCGCCTGGAGCTCACCTCCGCGGCGGATCCTGCAGGGTTCGCCTCAGCTCCCGTTCACGGGGTGTGGTGGCTGCAATAGTTCCTTTCCACTCACAGTCCCGCTTGCTGCATCCGTTTTTCTTGTTGGGCGTTTTGGTTTGTTGTTTTCCTCCTCTCTGCGGGTCGGAGAGTGCCGCCTCTGTGGGCGGGGGAGGGGAGCAGGGTTCTGCGCTTCCCTCCCTTCTGGTCCTCTTTTATGGCAACTTTCTTCTTCGGGCAGTTTGCTGGAGTCGTCCGTTTATCTTCCGTGTCCCATTTCTCACTGGGACCTGCCGCTTTTCCTCCCTATTAACTTTTTTTAATGGGAGATCTTACTCGCAGCGTCTCCTCGCCGCCATGTTGCTCCGCCCCTTTTTTGTAATTATATCCTTTTATGATTAAAGGAGGCCACAGAGAAAAAATAATGTGAAACTATTTATATAAATTGTGTGTACATTTTTAGACAATAATTTAAACTGATAGTAACCAAAAGATTAAGAATTGTTGATCCTGGGCCTCCCCGGTGGCACAGCGGTTGAGTGCTGGGTGGCAAAGCTGCCTGCAGCCTCTGCAGCGCTGGTTCCATCCCTGGTCACCGGGTGAGGGTCCCACATGGTGCGCAGACCTTTCCTGCCGCGTCCACGGCTCCCCTTAACAGTGAATTTCATCCATCTGCCTGTTCTGCTCCCCGCTCTGGCTCTGGTGAATTCTCTCACCCTCCCGTACTTCTGACTGTACCCAGTGATTGTATAAATAAATAAATAAAGAAATCTATAAAGAAATAAAAAAAAATTATGGTTTCATTTTATAAGCAGAAAAACTGAGGTTTGTTTCAGTAGAAAGATAATTGGCTTCACTGCAATAGCAAATTCCAGAATCTTGGGGGTCACATACACATAATTTTATTTCTTTTATGTTGAAGGTCTGAAGTTCCACTGGGCAGTTTCCTTTTGTTTTTGTTTGTTTATTTGTTTTTAAAGATTTCTTTATTTATGCATACAAGAACTGCGGTGTAAGCCTGAGGTGCAGGGGCAGGGGTGGAGTGGAGTGAAAGAATTCACCAGAGAGAGTGGGGAGCAGAACAGGAGAATCTACTGAAATACACTGCTGAGGGTCGCAGCAGAAGAGGCAGGAGAGGTCTGCTGCACCATGTGGATTGCTTCCTAGCCAGCCAGGTTGGGATCAAATTTGTATTGCAGTGGCTGCGGATAGCTTGAAAGCGCTGTCTTTAATTCCTGTGCTGCCACCAGGGAGGCACTGGGCAGTTTCCTTTTGAATGGCAGCTCAGTGATCCAGTCTACTTCTATCTTTTATTTCTACCATTTCAACCCTTAGTCTCTAGGGTCATAGAGGTAGGGGATATAAGAATTTACACCTGCTGTTAAATGCCTCTGTTAGCCCAGAACCAGTTACATGACCCCACTTAAAGCGTAAGGGGTGGGATATAAACTCATTTAATTGCACTTTATTGGACTCAGCAGGTAGTCCTTCACAAATTAAAGGTTTGTGGCAACCTTGCTTAGAGCAATTCTATCAGTGCCATTTTCCAACAACATGTGTTCATTTCTGTGTCACAATTAATCAAGTTATGTACATTGTTTTTTTATAAACACTGCTATGCACACCTAATAAACTAAAGTGTAGTGTAAACATAATTTTTATATGCACTGGGAAACCAAAAACCATTTGGAACTTGCTTGATTGTGATATTCATTTTATTGTAGTATTCTGGAACTGAACCCACAATATCTCTAGATATGTCTATGCCCCAGGAGAGAACTGTATATAGGTGGACACAAGTAATCTCTATCATAAACTGATTTCCATTTTGAAGACCATTTAAAAAAAAAAACATGGTCTCTAGAGTCAGGCTGCCCGAATTCATATCCCAATTTAGCAATTTAATGACTGTAACTGAGTAAGTTATTCAACCTCACTGTGCCTTAGTGTCCACATCTATCCAATGAGAATAACAAGGTTGCTGTGCAGATTAGGTGAGATTATACGTTTGCAAGCATGGTAAAATGTTAAAAAAAAAAACTATGTTAATGCCTATCTTTGTACAAGTGACCCTTTGCAAGATGACTTTTTTTACTCCCATAAAAATGTAGTTTCTCTTTCCACTCTTAGATTTGGGCTGTACCTGTAATTTTCTCTGACCAGTAGAATGTTATGGAATGATAAGATATCTGTTAGAATTCAAGGAGTCTTGCAATTTCAGCTTTCACTTCTTGGAATTCTGCCCTGAAACGTATAAGTGAAGAAACCTGTTTTAAGCCAATGGAGGATGAGAAGTCAATGGAGGAGGCAAGATGTCCCAGTTGAGGTCCCAACTAGCTAATACCTACCATGAATTGCCTCACATGTGAAGAGGAACAAGTTTGGCTGTCACAGCTGCCAGATACTTGTAGCACATGTGTTATTGCAGGAAAGAAAAGCAGAAAAAACACTCAGCACAAGTCACTGACTCTTAAATCCTTATACTCTTACTCCAGAGGGTACAATGATGGTTCAACACACAAATATCATTCAATGTAATTCACCACCACAACAAAGGAAAGATAAAAATCATATAGATGCACAGAGCATTTGATAAGATTCAATATTCATTTATAATTTTTGAAAAACTAGGAATAGATGGAACTTACCTCAGCATAACAAAAGCCATATATGATAAATCCAGAGTCAATATGATTCTCAAATATGTCCACTATCATCACTGCCATTTAACATAATATTGGAAATTCTAACTAGAGCAATAAGGCAAGATATAAAAGGACTCCAAATTGGGTAAGGAGTAAAACTATCACTATTTGCAGATGACAATATGACATGCATAGCAAACCCTAATGACTTCACTAAAAAAAAAATTGAAACAAAAAAATCAGTAAAGTGGTAGGTGACAATATCATTTAACAAGAAATAAGTTGCATTGCTATTTGCAAACAGTGAGCTAGAAGAAGAAATCAAGAAAATAATCCCACTTACAATCAGATAAAAAGAATTGACTGCATAGGAGCAAACTTAGCAAGGATGAAGAACCTGTACAGTGAAAATTGTAAGACATTGTTAAAATAAATGGAAGAGGACTCAAAGAAATGGAAATATAACCCCTGCTCATGGACTGGAAGGATTAGCATTGCTAAAATGGCCATTTTACTCAAAGGAATATACAGATTCAATGCAATCACTATCAAATCTTCAATGGCATTCTTTAAATAAATAGAAGAATATTACTGAAGCTCATATGGAACCACAAAAGACCCTCAATAGCCAAAATGATCCTGACAGAAAAAGAGGAAGAATGGTGTATTACATTTCTAGGCTTCATACTACAAAGGTATAGTGATGAAAACAGTATGGGACTAAAACAAAGACAGACACACAAAGCAATGGAATAAAATTGAGATCCCAGAAATAAATCCATGCATGTATGGACAGTTAATCTACAACAAAGTAGCAAAGAGCATACATTGGAGAAAGGAAAACTTCTTCAATTAATGATATTGGGAAAACCTAACAGCCATGTGCAAAAGAATGAAACTAGGCCACTATCTTATACCATAGACAAAAATCAACTAAAAATGGATAGAGGATTTGGATGTAAGATCTAAAACCAGGACCTCCCTGGTGGTGCAAGGGTTGAGACACAACCGATGAAGCAATTTACAGCCACTGCAGCACTAGTTTGAATCCCGGCCAGCCAGGGAGCAACCCATATGGCGCAGCAGACCTCTCCTGACATCAGCAGTGGACTTCAGTCAGTCAGTCTGTCTGTTCTGTTCTCCACTCTGTCTCTGGTGAATCCTCTCACCCCCCCATACCTCTGACCTGTACCCCAGCTCTTGTATACATAAATAAATTTTTAAAAAAAGATCTAAAACCATAAAATACATAGATGAAATACTCCACAATGGAGACTTCAGTGATGTCTCTCTGGATTCATCTACAACAGCAAGAGAAACATGAATATAAACAACTGGGACTACATCAAACTAAAAAGCTTCCACACTGAAAAAACACTATTTAGTTTTTTAAAAAAAAAAACTATCAGTAAAACAAAAGACACCCTAATGAACAGGTGAAAATATTTGCATATCATACATCTGACAAGGGGCTGATATCCAAGTTCTAGGAAGAACTCATACAGCTCAACAAAAAGAAACCAAATAACCCAGCAAAAAAATGGGCAGAATTGCTACATAGACATTTCTCCAAGAAGACATTTAAATGGCCAACAGGCACATGAGAAAATGCTCACCATGACTTACCATCAATGAAATGCATATCTAAACTACAATGAGAGACCACTGTATACCTGTGAGAATGGCCCATCTCAAAAAAAAAAAAAATGCCCAGAAACAAGTTCTGGCTGGAATATGGAAAACAGATAACCATATACACTCTTGGTGGGAATATAGACTGGTCCAATCCCTATGGAAAACAGCATGGAGATTTCTCAAAATATAGAAATAGACATAAATCCAGAAGTTTCACTCCTAGGCATCAATAATGATTTGAAGGGATACATGTACTCTGCTGTTCACTGTAGCACTATTTACAATAGCCAAGTTATGTAAAAAATGTAAGTGCCCAACAATGAATGAGTGGATCAGGAGGGTGCGGTATATGTACACAATGGAATACTACTCAGCTACAAAAATAAATGAACTCTTGCCATTTGCAACAACATGCATGGAACTGGAGAGGACATAATATTAAGTGAAATCAATCAGAAGGAGAAAGACAAATAGTTGGTTTCACTCATATGTGGACAGAGAAACAAAACAAAAGGTAAAACCAAAACCAGTATTAGTTTGGTAAAACCAACTGAAAATCTTGCTGTAGAATTGAGGCCACCAGAGGGGGGTAGCAAAGTGGGGAGGAAGCAATGTAGACTATGGTAGAAGACTGTGGGTTCTTTGGTGGTAGGTGTGGTATGGTAACATACACCTGTAGGGTTTGATCCTATACTGCTAAATAATATACAGCAGTGTAAGCCAATGTTATCTCAATTAAAAAAAAATTCTAGCTGATAGAATCATAAGTAATTAAAGCTGGTTGTTGTTTTAAGCCACTGAGTGTTAGTACAGTATCTGTCTTAGCCTCATCACAATGCTTAGCACAGTGCTTGGCACATAATAAGTACTTAATAAATGTCAAGTGATATTATCACTATTATCTTCATCTAATTTAAAGCTCATAACATTTATATAAGGCTGACAGAACAGGGATTTCTAATCTCCTCTTATAGATGAGGAAATAGAGCTTCCATGGCACTAAATCATTTATCTGATATCATGGAGTCCTAAATGTGTCAAGTGATCTTGTGAATCCCTCTCCTGTGCTGCCCTATATTCTACACAAGTAAATTGTCTCATGAACAGGAACAAGGAGGCACAATGGCCTATTGGCTCTTACAGTTTCCAATTACTAATTGCCCATTAACATGTATAATCAACCTCCTTGTGCCCAAATCTTTCCAGTTAGTGACACTGAGTCCCTGCAGGGTCAGGATGAACTTGTCAACTGCAGCAAAAGTAATTTTATTTTATGGCAAAGAAAATAGTTCCCTGGATGAAATCTTGAAAAGGATGATTTCTTTGAACTCAGAAATGCAATTTGCAGGTTATCCATTTGCCTGACTCAACCTCCTTGTGCCCAAGTCTTGATTCCAAGACTGATGCCTACCACTTTAATGATAAATCACAGATAATTACAAGTTCCAAATCCATCAGTTCCCCAACATCTTCTACAGGAATTTTGGGGTCATGTATGTATCTCAGTTATTTGCTCTCTTACAGATGAAGTATGAGTTCTGTCCCATTGAGTGTACAGAGATCTATTTCTTCTGCATATTTTCTATATTTCTAATCATTATGCCTCCCCCAGAACAGACCTGCAAATATAACTCTTTAGAAAAACTTTCCAACAGAATTTTTGCAATGATGGAATTGTTCTATATATACACTGCCAAATAGGATTACCACCAACCACATATAGCTATTTGAAATATGTCTAGTACAGGAGAGGAACTAAATTTTAGTTAAATTAAATTTGAATACCCACATGAGCTAGTGGGTATCATACTGGACAGTATAGATAAAGAACATGAGTATAATCACATCATTTACCTGTTTAAAATCCTCCACTGCAATTAGAATAAAATACAAAGTCCCAGTCTCGCCCACAAGGTTCCTCATGGTCTCTTCTCTCCCCCACTGTCAGAGCAGGCTAGGGGCAGGTCTCTTAGTGAGGGTGGAGATTTCCAGAGTCCATCTTCATTTCCGCACAACCAAAATCTCAGACTCTTTGCATTACAAATACCATCAGATCACGGGATGGACTTCCTGGATGGGGGTGCTGCTGGGAAGGAGAAAAGAGTGGTGCAGGCTATGTGGGGAAAGGAAAAAAGAAGAGATGGAAGACTCATGGATAAGACGTTCCTGGTCCTTGTTCCTTGCAGCTTTAGAGCTTGGGATCTGGCTCTCTTCAGAGAGAGTGATGGTGTCATTTTGATCTGGTGGTGGATTATCTTGTATGGTACATTATGAACTTCAGGGCCCTTGTTCTCTCCCAGCCCACCCCATTGTCTGTTTTTCCTGCCAGGAGGCACCTTGGCTGCCTTGTCCTGGCAGCTGTGCTCTTGTGCCCTCAATGTTTGACTGCACTTGTGCCCACAGGAAATGGTTAATTTCAGAGTTTGAACAAAACCCTATATTTTTCTCTCCCCTACTCTTTTTCACCCACCCTCAAAAATCTCTGAGCACACTAGAATTTGATTACTTTGCCTTTATGCATGCAGCTGGTACAAATCCCTCTTTTTGTACCTTGTTTCCTCTTAACAGTTTTGGGTCCCTGAGCATCCCTCATTTTCACCCAGTATCAGAATCACAAGGACCTTCTTCATGTCTCTAAAATCCACCAAGTCCACTCTCTCTGGTATTTGTTTCTTTTCCCTTGGATTCTCATATAATTTACTCCTGATTTAGGTTTCTGCTCAAATGTCTTTATCAGAAAGCCTTTTCTAGTCATTATCACTAAAGTTTTATTAAACCCCATCACATTTAATGCATTTATCATAAACTGAAATAAGCTCATGTGTATATTTGTGTCTATGTATTGTTGATAGATTTAATTGTGTACATCAAAAAATAATTAAATTCAAAGACTTGGTTTATTTATCACTATCTGAGTGTTCTGAATGAATCAGGAATACCTTGGAGGTAAACGCCCAGCAGCAATATTACAGCATTTCTTTGAATAGGTGGATATTACATGTTGTTTCTTCCGACTTATCACAGACAACATGTCCTAATAGAAAATGAACCAGGCCCTGGGTGATGGATTTAGAAGACTCTGGGAAAGTATGAGAGCTGCAGAAACCATTTGGCCTTTTTTTTCTCTTTCTCCATAAGATTCTATTTTTTTTTTCATTACATACAAAAGAAATAGCCTCTGGTAATAATAAAATGATGACAGATCTTTCAAACTCACTCATCTTTCTGAACACAGTGCATATGAAAGAAAGGTCTCGGGAAGTTTTCAAAAAGCTTGTTAATCACCAGTCTCTGGGAGGAGTTGTGGATTGACTGCTGCCTGTGATTAGGTTAGCAGAGTCTGCTGTAGCTTTCAAGTCAAGCATATGCTGCTGGTAATGAACTACTGAGACTCAAACATGCATTTTAGCCTCAACCCCCCACACTGACTGACTTATCAATAGAAGCTCTTTGATTTCCTGAGGGATCTCTCACAAGGACACACCACACTTACTAAACCTTTTATGACCTAACAATTCCAGACTGAAGACGAAACCAAATAAAGTCTAGGGATATGGTGTTTTTAATGATGTTCATTCATGTGGCAGTACCTTCAAGGTAGGCTCACACGAGATGCCCATGATGTGGTTAGACAACAAGACCCCTGACTTCTGTGATCAGTGAAAATACCTGGGAGAGAGAATCATAGAGTCAGGACTTCTGTGCAGAGAAAGAAACATTTCAAGTCAAAGATTTCATTTATTCATTAATTTCCTTCAATAAATGTTTAGGAAGCTCCTGATATATGACACTAACTTGACAGAGATTTGGGGAAACAAATGAATACAACATATCCTATATCTTATATCTGGACAATTCCCCACCACTCTTGTGATAATAGACAAGTCTTCTTCCAGTACCAGAGTTGGCCAAACAGTGCTCCCCTTAACTTAGCCTCAAAGCCTTTCCTCCCAGGAATTTTTATCTTGGACCAATAAGAAAGACTGCTATTTGCCTCTTGGGACATCATTCAGGAAACCTAGTACCATCATGATAAAATTATCCATCCTATGGAAGAACAATATCTGTAGTAAGAATGAAGGAAGTCACTAAAGAGACTGAAGGGGAAGGAAGGAAGAAGGAAAAGGAGGCAGAGGAAAGTTAGGAGAGAAAGGGGACAGGGAATGGAAGGAGGGTAAGAGTAAGACCACTTAGTAATGTTTGCTGCCTGGATCCAGTCCTGTCATATACCACTACCACCTCTCCCTTCAGAACATTAATTTCATGGTGAGCTAGAAGGAGAAAGACAAACACTGGATGGTTTCACTCAGATGTTCAATATAGAGAAACAAAACAAAGGCTCAAACAAAACCAACTGAAAAGCAAACCCTAAATATCTGACTATAAAATATAGACTGGGGACTCCCTGGTGGCCTAGGGGTTAAGTCTCAGTGCTATCACCATAACAGCCTGCATTCAATCCCCGACCAGGGAGCTAACCCACATGGCACAGCAGACCTCTCCTGTTTCGCCTGCTGCTCCCCTCAGCAGTGTATTTCAGTGGATCCACCTGTTCTGCTCCCCACTCTGTCTCGGGTGAACCCTCTGACCCCTCCCCCCCTCACCTCTGGCCTACATGCCTGTTCTTCTATGCATAAATAAATCTTTAAAAAACTAAAATATAGACAATCAGAGTGGGAGGGGGAGAGTGGACAGTGAAGCTGAAAAAAGGCCCAAGTGACTATGGTAGTGGGTGTGGTGTGTGACAACACATATCTGTAGAGGTATGAACCTATACCTGTAAGCCAGTGTTACCTCAATAACAAAAAAAAAATTAAATTAATAGCATGGTCCTGCTCTACCATGCATACTTTCTTTTCTAATTGAAGTAACACTGCGTTAAAACATTATGTATGTTTCAGTTTTGCATCATTGAAAACCAACATGTACATATCCCACATTAAGTTCACCAATAAAAGTCTAATTCCATCTTTCATCATATAATTACCCTTAGTCCCGATTTACCCACCACCTCCCCCCACTTCCTTCTGGTAACCACTAATTGATTATGATCTAAAACACTATGCTTTATTTAGTTCATCCATGTGTTTGTTTTCTCTACATACCTCATAAAAGTGAAGTCACATTGTGTTTGCCTTTGTTCAGCTTATTTCACTAAGCATAACACTCTCTCCAGTTCCATCCACATTGTTACAAATGGCATGATTTCATCTTTTTAAAGAAAGAAAAAAGCTGAATAGTTTTCTATTATGTATATATACCATGTCTTTTTTATCCACTCTTCAGTCTTAGGTTGTTCCCAGTTCTTGGTTATTGTAAATAATGCTTCAATAAACATGGGGCTCATAAATATCTTTGAATTAGTGTCTTTGTATTCGGGAAGCAAATACCCAGAAGTAGAATAAGTAGGGCACATAGAATTTCTATTTTTTTGAGAGGTCTCCACACTGTTTTCCATAATGACAGTGCCAATTTCATCCCCAACAACACATAAATGTTCCCACCTTCTTCTACAATAGTTTCTTGTCTTTTGGATAATAGTTGTTCTCACAGGTGTGAGATAATATGTGGTTTTTATCTGAATTTCCCTAATAGTAAGAAATGATGAACATATTTTCGAGTGCCTATTGGTCATCTGTAGATTGTCTTTGGAGAAGTAACCATTCAAATACTGTGCCCATTTTTAAATTGGTTTGTTTGTGTTTTATTGTTGAGTTTGATGAGTTCTTTGTGTATTTTGACATTAACCTTTTGTTGGACATATGATGTGAAATACCTTCCCCCATTCAGTATGATGTCTTTTCATTTCGATGCAAGCTTTCTGTTGTGTAGAACCTTTACAGTTTAATGTAGTTTCATTTGTTTTACGTATTTGCTTTTTGCTTTTGTTTCCTTTGTTGCTGGAGCTGAGTCCCAAACATATCTCTAAGGCAGATGTTAAGGAGTGTGTTGCCTATAGTTTTTTTCTATGTATTTTATTATTTCAGGTCTTACATCCAAGTCTTTAATCCATTTTGAATTAATTTTTGTATATGGTGTTATACAGTGGTTGAGCTTCACTATTTTCATGTGACTGTACAGTTTTCCCAGCATCCTTTATTGAAGAAACTGTTCTTGCTCCATTGCATGCTCTTGGTTTCTTCATCATAAATAAGTTGCTTCTGTCTGCATGGTTTTATATCTTTACTTACATTGATTTCAGCTAGCTGCAATTGAGAGAATCTAGATGAAACTAGAGAACTTAAAAGGTCAACTTAGTAGGAATCATATACAAAACTTTTTTTTTTTTTTGGTGGGACCCTCGCCTGTGGCCAGGGATTGAACCGGCGCTGCAGAAGCTGCGGGCAGCCTCGCAACCCAGCGCTCAAGCGCTGTGCCACCAGAGGAGGCCCCAAAACTTAATTATTATTTTTTTTTAAGATTTATTTATTTATTTATACAAGCACTGGGTACAGTCAGAAGCGCGGGAGGGTGAGAGAATTCACCAGAGCCAGAGCGGGGAGCAGAGCAGGCAGAAGGACCGAAGTACACTGCTGAGGGGAGCAGCGGGCGGCAGGAGAGGTCTGCGCGCCATGCGGGACCCTCCTCCGGTGGCCGGGGAGCAGCCGGGGATCGAACCGGAGCCGCAGAGGCCGCGGGCAGCTTCGCAACCCAGCGCTCAACCGCTGCGCCACCGGGGAGGCCCCAAAACTTAATTATTTTTAATGCAATTTTTACACAAATGCACTTTACAATGATGGCACAAAAGAAAGAAGGATCATTTCTGTTTGGATGGTTCTTAGTCTATCGGTCAGGGTATGGTTTATACTTTTTTAGAGATCAGTAAATGCTAAGATATAGAAAAAACAACAAATAGTTTCCCTCTTCTTACTCAAGAAATGCTTTTTTGCCATAAGAGTTAGGTCTAGAAGAGTATGAATCTGCCAAGCTGGGGAACTGGGGAAGATGCAAGTAGAATGGTATGAGAAAAAAGAAATAGGGTTATGGTTAAACAGATGTGGTATAATTGGTGTGGTAGATGAGAGACACTCATAATTTCTTTCTAGCTCCTCCTAGTGATAGGTGGAATCTAATTCCCACCCCCTCTACTGGCCTTAGTAACTTTCCTGCTAGAGTAGGAATGATATTCTGGAATTCTTAGGCCATAAATGTTTAATATTTCCATGCCACTAAGTTTTGGATGATTTATTATTTTATGAAAGTAGATTTCATGTTAAGATAGGGTTAGAAAAATGGCCAGATCCTGGAGGGTAATATGAAGAGCAGTGATTTTAATTTTATAAGTCATGAGGAGCCACTAAAATACATTCTGGGCCTCCCTGGTGGCACAGGGGCTAAAGACAGTGCTATCAAGCAATTGGCAGCCACTGCAGCATGAGTTTGATCCCTTGAGGCCAGGAAGCAACCCACATGGTGCAGCAGACCTCCCCTGTCTCACTCACTACTCCCTTCAGCAGTGTATTTCAGTCAGCCTGCCTGTTCTGCTCCCCACTCTGGTAATCCTCTCACTGACCACACCTCTGGTCTGTACCCCAGTTCTTGTATGCATAAATAAAATAAATCTTTAAAAAAATACATTCATTGTTGAATAATCATTCAGCTGGCATTATAGAGACCATTGGAAGGAAACCAATTTAGAATTAGAGATACCCATTATAGATATTTGCAGTAATCTAAACAGGAGATTATAATGAAGACCTGTACTAAGACAATAGCAATGGGGATATATATGCAAAGTTGAGTACCTAGTTACTAATTGGATAGAAACAGAAAGGAGAAAGGCAAATGTCAAGGCTTGGAGGACTTAAATTGTCAATATTATAAAGAGCACTCACCTAATTTAAATAGGCAAAGTTTTGACTATCATTTATAAGATAATATCTGATTTGTATCTACTGCCCAGATCTTTCACTTGAACTCTAGCCTCATCTGTCCAACCTTTACATGAGATGTCCTACAAGAGTTGGAAATGTGGCCTTTGAGCCAAGAAATTTTATAGATCCAAAACTGAATTTATTATGGGTCCTTGCCAAATTGTCCAACCCACAATCCTTCCAAGTTATCTTTGCCCCCTACTCTTCTCTCATCTATATCCAAATCACCAAGGCTTATTTAACTACTCTTAAAATGATCCAATCCTATCCAAAACCACTGCCTCCATGAATTGATCTTTAGTTCTGCCTTTACACTTGATTAACTTCTATTGGTTGATTTTCATTCATCACATCTTCATGACACCCCACTCCTGCCTCACAAGCCTGAGGAGGCATCTCTTCTCTGTCTTTCCAGAGAGTACATGCTATCCTTTATAATACTCTTCATATCCTTATAATAGCTTGATTGTTGTTGTTTTTTTTTAAAGTAATCTCCCTGTCAAACTAACAACTCCCAAAGACAGATAATTTGTTTTATTCATTGTGGATTTCCATTACACATAGCACCATAGACCTGGTACAAAGTCCCTGTTGAGCTCAATCTCAAAGACTGGGAACTATATTAATAAATGTAAGGGCTCACATATACATATTTTCCCAAAGTATCTTCCATATTTCATTGGGGGACTCATGTGGGAGTGGGTTAAGTTTCTATGGTTAAATATGTTTTGGGGAAATAGAACATACTACATACTTCCCCTTGAAGATTCACAGTGTTTTCTACTGTATCATATAGTATGAAAAGTCCTACAATACAGAAGTCTTCTAAAGTTTTGCTATCTGCTTTCCCAAGCATATTCAGCATGAGATCATGTGTTAATATCCTGTGCAACTGCTGTGCTGTAGTTTCTATTATGGTATCAGACCAATTCATCTCAGCTCCTTTTGGAGAAACTACTCCCATTCCTCTAAATTGGGACTAGCAAGACCTCTCTGTAAAAGGTTAGATAATAAATATTTAGACTTTTCTAGCAACGTACATCCTTATCACATACTCTTCTTTGTTCGCTAGCTTTTTCCAACTTATTAAAAATGAAAAAAAAAAGCATTCTTTGCTCAGTGACTGTACAGAACAATTTGTAAGCCAGAGTGCCATAGTTTCCAAGCCTAGAGGGGCTACTCTGGATCCACATGGGTCTCTCATGGAAGGCCACTCGCATGGCACTGCTTGTTTGGTCTAGAGGTGGGTAGACAACCAACTTAGACAATTAAAATATTTTCCTTGGGAAATTAGACTATGACTATGAGTTATCTGATTGCTTTTCTAAAATGAAGAGGTAAACATAAAAATAATTAGCCATAACCACTTTCTGCCATGTGGTCAAAAACTGGAATGCCATATCTTGATCAGAGATAAGAATGAAGCAACCAAGGAAAGAAACGTTGGATAGAGGATTTCCTGAATATTCATTGGTACTCAGTGTTTGTGGCCTATATTTCAATTGCATTATTGACATGGGATAAGATGAATATCTCTGCCTCACACCATCCTCAAAATAAATTTTGTTCTTTTTAAGATAGATAGAGGTGGTTTCCGACATATGCAATAAATAAAGATCTAATAAATACACATAGAGCCATTTAAAAAAACACAAAACATATTTCAATAGGCATTTCTCAAAAGACATGCAAATAGTAATAAATACAAAAAAGATTCTCAACATCAGATATTAGGGAAACGCAAATCAAAACAGTGATGAGATACTACTTCACAAACACTAGAATGGCTAGAATCAGAAAAAAAAAAAAATAGAAAACCAGTGTGAACCAAAATGCTGAGAAACTGGGACACTCATATACTGCTAGTGGCAATGTAAAATAGTATAAGCCACATTCAAAAACAGTTTCACAGGGCCTCCCCGGTGGCGCAGCGGTTGAGTGCTGGGTTGCAAAGCTGCCCACAGCCTCTGCAGCATCGGTTCGATCCCCGGCTGCTCCCCGGCCACCAGAGGAGGGTCCCGCATGGTGTGCAGACCTCTCCTGCCGCCCGCTGCTCCCCTCAGCAGTGTACTTCGGTCCTTCTGCCTGCTCTGCTCCCCGCTCTGGCTCTGGTGAATTCTCTTACCCTCCCACGCTTCTGACTGTACCCAGTGCCTGTATAAATAAATTAAATAAATAAATAAATCTTTAAAAATAAATATATAAATAAATAAATAAATAAAAAAACCAGTTTCACAAACTATTAAACATAGTTTCCACATAATTCAACAATTCCATTCCTAGGTAATCTACACATGCGTAACGAATGTCGGTCTATGCAATGACTTGTACTTAAATTTATTTATGGCAGGATTATTCATAATAACCAAAAAGTGGAAACAACCCAAATGTCCAACAACTGGTGAATAAACTATACATATAGATACATATCTGTACATAAAATTAGGCCCAAAAAAGGAACATACACTATATGATATTACAATGATGGGCATGTCATTATACATTTGTCCATACCCACAGAATATACAACATTAAAAGTGAAACCTCAGGTAAATTATG
This sequence comes from Talpa europaea, assembly GCF_964194135.1. NCBI lineage: Eukaryota > Metazoa > Chordata > Mammalia > Eulipotyphla > Talpidae > Talpa > Talpa europaea. Next base: position 52,000,309 of record NC_140077.1, read on the forward strand.
GACTTTGGGTAATTATGTGTTGGTGCAGGTTTTTCCCTGGTAAGAAGTGCACCATTCTAGTGAGTGATACTGATAATGGGAGAGGTTATGCATATGTAGGGAAAAGGACACATGGCAATATTGCCTTGCCAGGAAGCAGTGTTAAAGTAGTACTGGATGACAGAAGGATTACTTAAAGTCTATGAGGACAATGACAAGCCTAGAGAGGCTACACTGGAAGCAATGTGCAGCCCGGATCCAAAGATGGTCTGGTATTTATCAACATTGAGTACAAAGGTGGGGCAGGTAAGTAGGGAATGTACATGCATGGGGGAAGCAGGCTATTGCCTGGGGCGGGGGGGCTCCACTGTTCTTGCCAATCTAAGCATATTATCTCTATTTTCTGCCTGCTGTTTTCAGCAGATAACTGGTTTCCCAGTATGTGCCTCACACTAAGACTTTTTTTTGAAGATTTATTTATCTAAGCTTACAAGAGCTGGGATGTAGGCCAGAGGTGCAAGTTTTGGGTGGAGGGGTGAGAAGAGACAGAGTGGGGAGCAGAACAGGCAGATTGACTAAAACACACTGCTGAGGGGAGCAGCAGATGAGACAAGAGAGGTCTGCTGCCCCATGTGGGTTAGCTCTCTGGCCAGGGATTGAACTCATGCTGCAGTGGCTGCTGATAGCTTCATGGTACTGAGACTTAACCCCTTGCACCACAAGGGAGGCCCCCCACACCAGGACTTTTGCCCTTGGTGAGAGGACCCCTGTCAGTTTCTAGCTGACAAGCAGGAACTCTGGGCACCAAGACAATATCCTCCTGAGAGTAAAGGGATTGCGGATCCCACATGGGAAATCTCTGTACCTTACTGTATCATACTCTCAATAATATTATAAACTCAATGCTGCTCTAAAAAGTAAAGTCTTAAGCAAGTTGTTCTTTTAGAGCAAGTAAAGAACAGTGCGTTCTACATTATTTCATTTTTTATTAAGTTCAGAAACTCACTCAACCAACCTATGGCATACCTAAGGTTATTGATTTCTGTAAGGAAGGAACAAAATTGGAAAAAGGACATGAGGGGGCATCTGGCAACTGTTCTATTTTTTGATGTGTCTGATGGTTTTATGGAAATCTTCACTTTTTAAAAATTTCCTGTGTTTGAAGTATGTGCACTTTTTCTGCATTTAGGTTACACTTGTTAATGCAAATTTATTTTTAAAAGAAAAAAGGAAACGCCGTGCACAAATTGACAGATTAAATAGACTGGAATCACCTCTCCCTTGAGAACAACTACCAAAAAAGACGGATATGTGCTCATAGGAAAATCCAGATACTGAACCAGCTGTACAGTCCCTAGACTTCCCCCAGAGAGCTCAAGATATAAGAACGGTGGCCGCTGAGGGGAAAGAATAGGAGAAGGTGAGGGGAGCCTGTCTGGACTGGGGGTCAACTTCCCAAGCCACACTGAGGGAAACAGAGGACATTGTGAAATTCCCTGGAGGACTTTTCCTGACAGGAGAGTGGGCCCACGCCCATCCTGGGGCAGTGGGAGCTCGGCAGACTCCAAACCGGGGAATTGGGAACCAAGCAATGGCCACTGACCGCTCCCTCTCCTCCCAAAGAGATTTTAAAAACAAACAAACAAAAAAGCCAGGGCCAGTCAGGCCCAAATTCATAAAAAGCGTTAACAATAGAAAAAAGGACTTTAGAGTGAACTCATAAATCTTCCGGCAAGGCAGACGAAGGGTGTACACTTTCTGCAGAAGGCGGCTGAGGACAGAACCCAGAACCGAGCAGCGTCTGCCAAGGTGGGCGGTCGTCGTGTTAACCAGGACACCTGTGCCCACCTAGCTTCGCACACGCGCATGCGCACACACGCGCAGTGGTGCCTTTGCGCCTAGGGCAAGCTAGTCCGAGAGTGTGAGTGCAGTGGCCCTGACATTGTCCTTCCCCGGGGAGGGCCAAGCTTCATAGATCACAACCCTCAGAACAAAGGAAAACAGAGAGGTGGTGAAGCCCGAGTGCACTGTTACTTTAGCCCTTGAACCACCACAGGTTCTGTCCCACAAACCCGTAAAAGGGAATTCACAGACAGTCGAGATAAGTAAGCAGGAAAAGCAAACTTTATTCAAGAAAGTAAAGAACAGTGTATTTAAAGGAAGAAAGCAGGACTCCCAGGTGCGCTGTGCCTGGGAGAGGCAAGGAAGCGGAATGGGCCCGTGTCTAGGGGATGTTTAAACCATTTTTTCTCTATTCTAAAATGTCATCATCCTACTTTGTGATTGGTTCTTTCTCCTAGTGGCTATACTCCTCCTAGAAGATGTGCCCATTCTCCCAGCTCTTAGAGTTTCTCCTTTACCTCCCTGTCCAATTTCTCTTCAAATTTATTGTCCTCATTAGCCTTAAATTTTAGCCTTAAAACTTACTGTCCTCTTCAGTCCTCCTGGATTTCTGACCTCATCTCTGAAGTATGTTTTGGTTAGCAGCTCTTAGAATTTACTGTCCTTATCTCAGAAGCCTCTTGAACTCCCTGGTGCTGTTCCTGAAGCTGCCTACTTAACCCTAACCTGCCCTAGGACTCCGTGGGAAGAGAAGTGAGACAACCTAGGCACTGAATAAAGCGTCTGTGGAGCAAAACAAGAGGTAGAGGTGACTAATGTCACTCCTCAAACTGAGATCGAGTATTAAAGCTTTAGGCTGCCCTCTCCCCCACCTCTACCTCACACCAAGCTAAACTAAGAAGAAGACAAACAAAGGTAAATTCCCAGTGACCCAACCATATACACAGGCATAAAGAGCTATAAATAAAAAAAAAAAAAGGCAATATACATGCCTAGGAAGCAAGGAACATCTCAACACAAGTGGCAAAGCAAAGTGAGGAGGACAGAAGTCCCGGGCAAATATAAAGAAGGAAATAGAATATCTGACAATGACTTCAAACAATATTAAAAATGTAAAATGTGATATTGAAAGGTCATTCAAAGACAGGTAGGCAAGCACAATACCTCAGAAAGGAGATCCAGAAACAAAGAGAGTTCTTCACTAAAGTGATTGAATATATAAAAAGCTCAAAAAAAGAGATCTGAATGAAATGCAGACAAATGTAGTGATTTAAATAGAATCAAAATGGCAGAAGAAATAATTTCAGCTTTAGAAGACTCAAATGAACAAATTATACACTTAGAAGAAGAGTTCCAAGACAAAAAAAAAAAAAAAAAAAAAAGAGGAAACCCTACAAGAAATATCAGACTCAATTAGAAGAGGAAAGCTATGAATGATCATACTCCCAGAAAGGGACAAAAAAGAAATAGGAATAGAAAACCTACTCCAAAAAATAATAAATGAGAATGTCCCAAACCTATAGAATGAATTACAGATGAAAGTTCAGCAAGCAGAGGGAACACCTAAATTCTTAAATGCACAAATATTTACACCCAGACACATCATTGTCAAATAACCAAAAGTCAAAGAAAAAATTTTACAGGAAGCAAGGAAAAAATAATAACTTGTAAGTGTTCCCAAATTAGGATTTCCCCAGATTTCAGACAAGACACTCTCCAGGCAAGGAGAATGGAAGGAAATATTCACAATCCTAAAAGACAAGAGCCGCAAGCCAAGAATCCTCTATCCTGCAATATTATCAATTAAGTATGAAGGGGTAATAAAGGTTTTCTCAGATAAACAGAAGCTAATGGAGTTTGCCACTACCAGACCCACTCTGCAAGTAATGCTAAAAGGAGTTCTACAAAAACAGAAAAACCAAAGCACAAACTCCTTAGCAAAATGACAGCAGCAATGTAACAACACTACCAAGAACAAGAACACTATGAGTCAACAACACCAAATACTAAGGGAAGGGGGGGTGGGAAGAAAATGTCAGAGAGCAGACATCAGCTCATAACTGACCTAAAAAATAGGAATTAAAGTAAAACTCCATGGTAACCCCTAGCCAACAATCTAGAATAGACACCCACAGATGAAGAAGCAAAGAAATTAATAGAAATACTAAGGAAAGCCATCCAGAAAGAGTAGAGAGAAAGAAATGGAAAAAGAAACAACAGAAAAATAAAACAATCAAAAACAAAATGAAAAAAATAATTTCATATCAGTAATCTCCCTAAAAGTGAGTGGTGTGAATTCACTAATAAAAAGACATAGGCTAACAATATGGCTGAAAAAATTCCATCCATCAATACTTTGTTTACAAGTCATTTAAAACCAAAAGACAAAAACAAACTAAAAATAGCAGGCTGGAATAAATTCATATGTGCCAATAACTCAGAGAGTAAATCAGAACTGTTATTCTCATATCCACTAAGGCAGATTTTCAACTGAAAAACGTAGTCAGGGACAAAGATGGACACTATATAATGATCAAGGGAATAACTCACCAAAAAGATAAAACTCTTAATATTTATCTCCTAATATAGGAGCAACTCTTATATACCTTTAACAACTCCCCCCCTTTAATTTTTGTCACTGTGTCTATGGTGATGAAGTCAAATGTATGGGTGCTGGGAGGGCAGCTTCAGAAGATGGTCTTCTCTGGGGTTATAGCATAGTCAAAGGAAATAGCATTGAGTCATTGATCATTGTCTATAAGTAGCCAATGTGGCAAAATCCTTCACTTCAGGATAATAGTCAACCAGTCTAAGCCAAAATAAATAAATAAATACTGAAGATGGAAGTGAAACAAATAGCCATTATCAGAAAAACACAGTGAAGAAAACAAGAAAATCTCAAAAATAGTTAAAAGAGGCAACTATTAAAATCATTTCTATCTTCATCCAACTTCATCAAATAAGACAGCCAAATGCTTTTGTAAACTACATCTAATTCAAATTGATTTGATCTATTTTTGCTTAATCTCATAAGGCAGAATAACCAAGCAGGATTTTTGTTGGAACTTTCCATAAGGAAGCTTACATTGAGCTCTCAGCATTTGACTTGTACAGGCTTTGAGAGCAAAGCCGTAGTATGGTATCACCAAACTCCTGAAATTTCCTCTTCTCAAGATTCCCAAAACGTTTCTCTCTGTGGTCTCCAGACAAGTTTCCCCATCGTCCTTGGAGGCCTCTGGAATCTGAAAGACAAAGTGCAGCCTCCCTTCTTCTTGGTTCTGTTCAGTTTTAACTACCAAAAGACATTCCAATTATAGTCTCATTAATGTACTATGGGTCTAATTCTCTATTTTAAGGAAAAACAAATAAAATTACCTATTGATATTGTGTAAAGATAGACATATTCCCATGAGTAATAAGAACAATTACCATCACTTTTCAATTAGCAGGAGTTTTAACAATATGTTAAGAAGTCTTTCTCCTATTAATTTCTCCAGGAACAATTTCTGCAAATGTCAAAACTTTGAAATAATCAAAAATTTAAATATGATAACAACATAATTGAAAAGGAAATTTGTTCAACATTATAACTTACAAATTACATAACAATAATCAAAATTGACAAGTAATATTATAGCAGAACATGACACTTTAAAAGTTTTGCATAAATTTTAGAACACCAATATTAATATTCATGCATATGCCAAGGTTAAATATTTCTCTCAAGTGACAATGCTTCCCATTAAGTTCCAATTTACCAGATAAGTACAAAATAGGTTAAGTTCATCTAATATCTTTGTTATGAGGAAAGGGAAATATTTTATGAGTTTCCTCTCTTCATTCAAACAAATGACTACCTATTTTTCCTGATTTAAATTTCTGGGAAATTTTGCCATAAGTCTTAGAAATTAACCATTTAATTACCAAACAGTGACAGTCAAAGCTCCAGCTTTGTCAGTCAGCAGAGTACTGACAGACAAGCCTTAACTTATTTTGATTCCATAATTGAAATTCTTAACCTTCAAAAAAATAACCATTTAAGCCTCTAGCTTCCATTTTACCTGATGTTTAATGGCTTAAGCAATACACATTAGGCTGCCTCCTTAGTGAAGGATGTACCCCACACTAATGTACAGATAAAAAAGAAAATAGAACATGACAATACCACAATTTTATAGACATCTATGTTTCAAACCAACCCATTAAATTCCAAATTTGTTCTCATTCACCAAAAAGTATCCCAGGCCAAGTTTCCTGGAAGTACTTGTACCAGTTTCCAACATATTTCTGAGCTCAAAATTTCAATAGGCACCATCTACACCAAGTCTCTGGAGTCCAGAACAGTTAGACACAAAGTGGAAAACATACAGACATACAACATATGGACACAAACAGCTGCCTTCGTTTTCATTCCTCATGGAATATCTTATGCAAATGCTGTTATACTCATATTTGCCAAGACACAGAGATTTCTCTTTTCCCCACTGCCTGATGGAAAGGCAGTTTTATTCACATTGAAGTAGCCAGGCTGTTTGTTCACCTTAACTACACATGTACCTATAAAACAAACAAACAAAAAGTCTGAAAGAGATGAAAGGGAAAATGAATTGCAGGTCCATATACAAAAACAAAAAAAAAAACCTTCCCAAAATTAAAATTATAAAAATCAAAAACTTAAAAGCCAAAATCAAAACCAGGATCTTTCCATGGATTAAAAATTAAATTCCCCAATCTGCAAAATATTGACAACAGAGGTCACATGGTTGCAGTTGCCATTCTACATACCTTAGTCTTTGGAAGGAGAAAAAAAATTAGATCAATTACCAATCAAGGCTCATAGTCTTATTCACCATCTCATGGTTTCCAAAGTCAGTCCTAGGGTATTCTGCAACAGAATCTATAGAAACAAAAATTAAGTCCCCCAAACTAAGGTGTGGGGAAGGACAGTGGAGTTCACAAAATTTTGCCTTGCATACAGTGGTGTCACACCAAAGACAGTTATCAAAACCTGGTGTGACTATCTCATACAAAAAGTACCCTAGTGGATGCCCATGAACTTGGAGGTTCTGGACTGCATTCTTGTACTCCCAGAAGGCTTTCATCAAATCAAACAGTTTTTCCCTGAAACAAACCTTCCTTAGAAACCGAGTCATTAGAATTTTATCTCTTACCAGCAATCAAACAAATCCAGAAGTTCAAATGGCAAATATGCCATAAACATTGTCTACAAAGAATTCCCAGTAGCAGCCCCTTCAAATTTAATCCAGATCTGGGCCTCCCTGGTGGTGCAAAGAGTTAAGCACCGCACTATAAAGAATTCACAGCCTCTGCAGCACGAGTTTGATTCTCCCGCTGGCCAAGGAGCAACCCAAATGGAGAAGCAGACCTCTCCTGTCTCGCCCACTGCTCCCCTCGTCAGTGTATTTCAGTTAGTCTGCCTGTTCTGTTCCCTGCTCTCTCTCTGGTGGATCCTCTCACCCTCCGCATCTCTGGCCTGTGCCCCTGCTCTTGTATGCATAAATAAATAAATCTTTAAAAAAAATTTAATCCAGATCTGATTTTTCTGATCCAGACCTTGCAAAACCCAGCCATTCCAAAAATCTATTAGGGCTGCAATTACCAGTTATCTCTCAGTCATGAGACTTTGTCTGTCTTACTTGATCTCGATGGCCAAGAATAACTTTTCCAATATCAATCATTGAACCATTGTTTGCTTCATCCTCATGGCAAAAATCACCTGAGCCTCATCAGAACCTGTCTCCAGCCTACTGATGTAACATATAAGCCAAGAGAGACCAGGGAATAATCACAAATAAAAGCCCAAAGTCACAGAACTTAACACATGTTAACAAAGAATGGCACAAATTAAAAATAAAAAGTTTAGGGCCTCCCAGAGCCACGACAAATTAAAAATAAAAAGTTTAGGGCCTCTTGCAGCTACTGCAGCACAAGTTCGATCCTTGGCCAGGGAGCTAACCACATGGTGCAGCAGACCTCTCCTGACTTGCCCATTGCTCCCCTCAGCAGTGTATTCAAGTCAATCTGCCTGTTCTGCTCCTCACTCTGTCTCTGGTGAATCCTCCCACCCCCCACACCTCTGGCCTATACCCTGGTACTTGTGTATAAATAAATCTTTAAAAAAAATTAAAAAAATGTTTGTATTGTCATTCATAGGCTCAGAGATTGCAGCCCTACTCTACTGCTAACAAACATATTTCAAAAAAGAATGCTAGTAAAGCTGCTTGCTCCTTAGTAAGAGTTAAAGCACAGCACAGATTGTGCAAGTACACATTCTATTTTTCACTACACACTTAGAACTAACAACAATAACTAAAACCTAGTTTTATTAAGAATATTCCTAATGAGGTCCTCCCTGGTGGCACAGGGGTTAAAGTCTCAGTGCTGGAGCATCAGGAGTTCAATCCGGCCAGGGGGCAACCCACATGGTGAAGCAGACCTCTCCTGTCTCATCTGCTGCTCCCCTCAGCAGTGTATTTCAGTAGATGTGCCTGCTTTGCTCCCCATTGTCTCTGGTGAATCCTCTTATCCTCCCACGACCCTGGCCTATACCCCAGCTCTTGTATAAAAATAAATAAATCTTGAAAAAAAAAAAAAAGAAGTTTCCTAAAACTATGGTTCAGGTAACTAAATACACAAAGTGCACCCCAACTCAGAGAAAATGCAAAAATGTGCTAGTTCTGGAATATCCACCACTGTTATTCTCAAGGATCAGTGTTGGCCCTGAGTTAGTTTCCATGGAGACCATTTAAATCTTATGTTTTTCCTCAGTGATGTCCAAAAAAACCCAGACAGATAACTACTCAGAAAATATTCTAACATATGACTTTACACCAAAATAAATGACTAGGTCTTTTGTATTAAACAAAAGAGATGGTTTATATGCAAGAATGTGGAGGCCAATGTTCTCCAGAGATGCTAATCTTGACAAGTATTTATAATTATGTTTACATTTTATTTCAATTTTTTGGCTTCCAAGTAAAACATGGTTGTTTTAGTAAATTTGCAAAATAGATAAAAACATGAAAAGGAAACTTAAAATCATCCATAGTTATTTTTCTCCCATATATGTTGGGAAAGAGTGGAAAGTAAAACATTCAAGCCTTTTCTTCCTTCCAATATTACTAAATCTATCCCTGACTTAATCACCTTTGTTAATTTGATTCTTACCATCCCTGCTAATTTCTCTCTTGCTTATCCATTTACTGATTCAGCAAATACTTAACTGCGTGGACACCTTGGGCCACACACTGTTAAAAACACAGCTCTTTCATTGGTAAATGAATCCAATAAGATCCCTGTTCCCTGAGCTACATTGTAATGAGAAGACTCACATTAAACCAGTAAAAAAATTGTGAAAACAGAAAAAAACTAGCTAACACATTATGCAGAAAATAAGAATTCCGTATTATACCTGAGGCTAAACTGTGGGGAAAAAAATATCAGCCCAATGAAGATGGAGGGAAGATAATGCAAGTACAGAAAAGAGCAGGGAAAGTGGCCTGAAGAAGACCAGTGTGGCTCTACAGCACAGTGGGAAGGAAGACAGAGCATTATAAGATTAGGTAGGAGAGGTGAGTCTCAGATACTTTATGAAGACCTTTTGAGGAAGAGGCTGTTAAAAGAGTCTAGCTTTTCTTTCTTTATTTTTTTTTTAATATTTATTTATTTATTTATTTATATAAGAACCGGGGTATAGGCCAGATGTGCGGGAGGGTGAGAGGATTCACCAGAGACAGCGCAGGGAACAGAACAGGCAGACTGACAAAATACACTGCTGAGGGGAGCAGTGGGTGAGACAGGAGAGGTCTACCATACCATGTGGGGCCCTCACCAGCTGGGATGGAACTGATGCTGTAGAGGCTGAGGAGAGCTTCACAGCATAGCGCTGAACCGCCTGCACCACCAGGCGGCCATCACCAAAAGAGTGGCCATCACCAGGTGGCCATCACCACCATCACCAAAAGAGTCTAACTTTTAAGAGCAAGAGAAGCCACTTAAGAATTTTATTTTTTTTTAGTCTAAAAATCATTAAATCTTTATTTTTTTTATAAATTTTATTGTTATATTCCCCACAATTTTAAGAAAAAGTATGTGGTGTTTTACTTTACTGAATAATGTTCACTTACTTTTTGTCAGGCAGTGACTCTATTTGATCCTCTTCAGATTTGCTTTTAGATTTTGTTAAAACATGCCAGAGGAACACTTATTTTATTTATTTATTTTTTAAATAATAGATTTTATTTTTAGGGCCTCCCTGGTGGCGCAGCGGTTGAGCGCTGGGTTACGAAGCTGCCCGCGGCCTCTGCAGTGCCGGTTCGATCCCCGGCTGCTCCCCGGCCACCAGAGGAGGGTCCCACATGGCGCGCAGACCTCTCCTGCCGCCCGCTGCTCCCCTGAGCAGTGTGCTTCGGTCCTTCTGCCTACTCTGCTCCCCACTCTGGCTCTGGTGAATTCTCTCACCCTCCCGCGCTTCTGACTGTACCCAGTGCATGTATAAACAAAACAAACAAACAAACCAGCAAACAAATAAATAAAGCATGCCTCTATAAAAAAAAAAAAAAGAACAATAGATTTTATTTTTATATTCCCCATACAATTGCAACCCCCCCATTCTGACCCCAATCCCTCCCCTCCCGCCCCCCACCCCCCACAAAGTGTCTCTGGTTCATAGTTTTTTGTTGATTTTGATTTTCACTTTCTTATAGTTAGTCATTTTCCTGCTCCCTTATTTAAGTTTTCTAGATTCCTGCTATGAGTGAGACCAACCGGTATTTTTCTTTTTCTTTCTGGCTTATTTCGCTGAGCATGATCCCTTCCAGCTCCATCCATGTTGCTGCAAATTGCATGTGTTTATCTTTTTTGAATGCTGAGTAATATTCCATGGTGTATATGTACCGCATCTTCTTGATCCAGTCATCTATTTTTGGGCATTTGGGCTGTTGCCAAAGCTTAGCTATTGTAAACAGTGCTGCTATAAACATAGGGGTGCAGGTGTTCTTTGGAATTGATGTTTCTGTGTCCTTTGGGTAAATACCTAGGAGTGGAATTGCTGGATCATATGGAAGCTCTATGTTTAGTAGGTCCAGAAATCTCCACACAGCTCTCCACAGTGGTTGGACCAGTTTGCACTCCCACCAGCAGTGCAGGAGAGTTCCTTTTTCTCCACACCCTCGCCAACATTTGTTGTTGCTAGTTTTTTTTAATATGTGCCATTCTCACTGGTGTGAGATGGTATCTCATGGTAGTTTTGATTTGCATTTCCCTGATTACAAGGGATGTTGAACATTTTTTCATATGCCTGTTGGCCATTTGCATTTCCTCTTCAGAGAAGTTTCTTTTTAGCTCTTCTGCCCATTTTTTGACTGGATTATTTTCTTTGTTGTTGTTGAGTCTCATCAGCTCTTTGCTGATTTTTGTGATCAGTCCTTTATCATTAGTATTGTGTGCAAAAATGTTCTCCCAGTTGGTGGGGTTTCTCTTTGTTTTTGTTATTGTCTCTTTTGCTGTGCAGAAGCTCTTTAATTTGATGTAGTCCCAGCTGTTGATCTTTGCCTTCACTATCACTGCTTTGGGTGATGTGTCTGTAAAGATGTCTTGGATGTGAATATCACGTAGTGTTTCGCCTATATTTCCTTCTATGTATTTTATGGTTTCAGGTCTTATGTCTAGTTCTTTAATCCATTTTGAGTTGATTTTTGTGTATGGTGTGAGGTAGTGGTCAAGCTTCATTCTTTTGCATGTAGCGACCCCAGTTTTCCCAGCACCATTTATTGAACAAACTTTCTTTGCTCCAATGCATAGTCTTTGCTCCTTTGTCAAAGATTAGTTGACCATAAATCTGTGGGTTTATTTCTGGATTTTCTATTCGATTCCATTGGTCTGTGTGTCTGTTCTTGTTCCAATACCATGCAGTTTTAATGATTATGGCTTTGTAGTAGAGTTTGAAGTCTGGGAGTGTGATGCCTCCATTCCCTTCTTTTTTTTTCAGGAGAGCTTTAGCTATTCGGGGTTTTTTATGATTCCATATGAATTTCATCAATAATTGTTCTATTTCTTTGAAGAATGACATTGAAATTTTGATTGGAATAGCATTGAATCTGTATATTGCTTTTGGTAGGATGGCCATTTTAATAATGTTTATTCTCCCAATCCATGAGCAGGGGATGTCTTTCCATTTCTTTGTGTCTTCTTCTATTTCTTTTAACAGTGTTTTATAGTTTTCTTTGTATAGGTCCTTTACCTCTTTTGTTAGATTTATTCCCAAATATTTGATTTTTTTTGTTTCAATAATAAAAGGGATGTTTTTTTTTTTGATTTCTTCTTCTTCAGATTTATTGTTTGTGTATAGGAAGGCTACTGACTTTTGCGTGTTGATTTTGTATCCGGCCACTTTACTGAACTTATTGATGAATTGAATTAGTTTTTCTGTGGAGTTTTTGGGGTTCTCTATGTATATTATCATAGCATCTGCAAATAGTGATAGTTTGACTTCTTCTTTTCCTATTTGGATTCCTTGTATGTCTTTCTCTTGTCTTATTGCTCTGGCTAGGACTTCCAGTATTACATTGAAAAGCAGTGGTGAGAGTGGACATCCTTGTCTTGTTCCAGATCTTAATGGAATTGCTTTCAGCTTTTCACCATTGAGAATGATACTGGCTGTTGGCTTGTCATATATGGCCTTTATGATGTTGAGGTACGTTCCTCGTATCCCAAGAATTTCAAGGGCTTTTATCATGAATGGGTGTTGCACTTTGTCGAAAGCTTTCTCAGCATCTATTGATATTATCATATGGTTTTTATATTTCTTTTTTGTTGATGTGTTGGATAACGTTGATTGATTTTTGGATGTTAAACCATCCTTGTGTCCCTGGATTGAATCCTACTTGGTCGTGGTGAATTATCTTATGGATACATTGTTGGATTCTGATAGCTAAAATTTTATTGAGGATTTTTGCATCAGTGTTCATTAGGGAGATTGGCCTGTAGTTTTCCTTTTTTGTGTTGTCCTTGTTCGGTTTTGGTATTAGTGTAATGTTGGCTTCATAGAACGTGTTTGGTATTGTCCCTTCCTTCTCAATTTTTTGGAAGAGTTTGTGAAGGATAGGCACTAATTCATCTCTGAATGTTTGGTAGAATTCATTTGTAAATCCATCAGGTCCTGGGCTTTTGTTTTTGGGGAGGTTTTTGATTAACCATTTCAATTTCGCTGCTTGTAATTGATCTGTTTAGGTGTTCTATTTCTTCTTTATCTAGCTTTGGGTGATTGTAGAGTTGTAGGAATTTGTCCATCTCCTCTAGATTGTTGAACTTGTTTCCATATAACTGTTCATAGTAGTTACTGATTATTCTTTTGATTTCTGCTGTGTCCGTTGTGATTTCTCCTCTTTCATTTCTGATCCTGTTTATTTGTGCTTTCTCCCTTTTTTCCTTTGTGAGCCTGGCTAGGGGTTTGTCTATTTTATTGATTTTTTTCAAAGAACCAGCTCTTGGTTTCATTAATCTTTTGGATTTTTTTTTAGTTTCAATTTCATTTATTTCTGCTTTGGTTTTTATTATTTCTTTTCTTCTACTGGTTTTGGGGTTTTTTTGTTGTTCTTTTTTCTAGATCTTTGAGCTTCGAGATTAGGTTGTTTCTTTGTGTTCTTTCTTGTTTCTTGATGTGAGCTTCTATTGCTATATATTTTCCTCTTATTACTGCTTTTGCTGCATCCCATACATTTAGGATATTGGTGTCCTCCTTGTCGTTCAATTCAAAAAATTTTTTAATTTCTTCTTTGATCTCCTCATTAGTCCAATGGTCTTCCAGTAGTGTGGTTTTTAATCTCCATGAGGTAGGAAAGTTCCTTGCCTTCTTTTTATGGTTTATTTCTAGTTTGATGCCTTCATGGTCAGAAAAGATGGTTGATATGATTTCAATCTTGGTGTATCTGTTGATGTTTGTCTTGTGCCCCAATATGTGATCGATCCTGGAGAATGATCCGTGTGCGCTTGAGAAAAATGTGTACTCCGTTTTTTTGGGGTTTAGTGTTCTATAGATGTCTGTTAAGCCCAATTGCTCTAGGTCCTTATTTAGAGCTTTGGTTTCTTTACTTATTTTTTGTCTTGTTGATCTATCCATTGTTGATAGTGGTGTGTTGAAGTCTCCCACTACGTATGTGTTTTCTCTGATGTCTGTTTTCAGAGAGGACAACAGTTGTCTGATATATTTTGGTGCTCCTTCGTTTGGTGAGTATATGTTAATGAGTGTTATTTCTTCTTGAAGTATTGTCCCCTTGATCATAATGTAGTGACCATTGGGGTCTCTTTTTATCTTTTTGAGTTTGAAATCTGTTTTATCTGATATAAGTATAGCTGTTCCTGCTTTCTTTTTTGGTCCATTTGCTTGTAGGATTGTTTTCCATCCTTTAACTTTGAGCCTATTTTTATCTTTTGTAGCTAAATGTGTTTCCTGGAGACAGCAAAAGGTTGGGTTTTCTTTCTTAATCCAGGCTGCAACTCTGTGTCTTTTTATTGAAGAGTTTAGTCCATTTACATTTAGAGTTAATATTGATATGTTAACATCTGTATTTGCCATTGTGTTTGTCTTTCCTTTGATTTTATTTATTTATTCTTTTAATAACTTTTTTTTTTTTTTGGCCTTCTTTCATTGTTATTCGTCCCTCTGAGGTTCTGGCTTTAGGAGTCCTTGTAGTATTTTTTGGAGTGGGGGTTTAGTTGCAATGAAATTCCGGGGTTTCTGTTTGTCTGGGAAGGTCCATATTCTTTCTTCAAAGAGGAAGGAGAGCTTTGCGGGATAGAGTATTCTTGGTTGGCATCTGTTTTCTTGGAGTCTGTTGACTATGTCCCTCCACTCTCTCCTTGCCTGTAGTGTTTCTTCAGAGAAGTCTGATGTCAGCCTGATTGGTTTTCCTTTGAATGTTATCTGTTTCTTCCCTCTTGCCAGCTTCATTATTTTTTCCTTGTCCTGGATTCTTGGGAGCTTTACTATTATGTGTCTTGCTGTATTTTTCCTTTCGTCGTGGAAGTTTGGTGTTCTTCTTGCTTCTTGTATATCAATTTTCAGCTCCTTCTTCACATTTGGGAAGTTCTCTTTAATTATCTCTTTGAATATTTTCTCTGTTCCTACATCTCTCTCCTCTCCTTCTGGTATTCCTATAACTCTTATATTTCCTTTCCTCATAGAGTCAGATAGTTCCCGAAGTCTTTCTTCGTTCTTTTTCCTTCGTACTTCTCTTTCCTTTTCTGTTTTGGTTCTTTTTATTTCTGTGTCTTCAAGATTACTTATTCGTTCTTCCATTTCATCTATTCTGCTTTCATTGCTTTTCCCAGAATTCTTTAGTTCTTCCATTAATTCTTTGATCTCCTGCATTTCTTTTACTTCCCTCTTTAGGGACTCAATTTCTTTCTTCTGACCATTGTTTTCCCTCTCTAGGGACTCAATTGCATTCTTCTGATCGTTGATTATTTTTCCCTTATCATTGTTTTCCTTTATGACTTCTGTCAGTTTTTTAATCACGGCAATTTTAAATTCTCTTTCTGGAAGGCTCAGAAATTCTTCCAAGTTATTGTCGTTGCAATCTGGGGGCTGGTTTTCTTTTTGTGGTGTGCTTTTTCTGTGGAGAGTTGCTAGGTTGCGTGTGGTTCTTCTCCTCCCTACTGTCTGTTTTCTAATTTGCCGTATGCGTTGGGACACTGTGTTGTTGGGACTGGCCGGCATCTTGGGTGGGCTTCTCTGTTCCCCTCTGGTTCCTCCAGGAGTCATCTGTCAGTTTCAAGCAGTCTTTACTGGAGAAAGGTCCCTGTTCTAAAATGCCGATGTGGGGACACACTCCCCTGTGCGCCTGGTCTGCCCCGGCGGTGGGTTCCTGCTCCCCCTCTGGGCTTGGACTGCAGGCCAGAGCGGGTCTGGCATGGGCGAACTTCCCCCGCTCACCTCTGGCTCCTGAGGAAGCCTTCTGCAGGTAGTCTTTACTGAAGAAATGTCCCTGTTCTAAAATGGTGATGTGGGACACACTCCCTGCGCGTCTGGTCTCAGGCACACTCTTCTGCGCGCCTGGTCTGCCCTGGCTGTGGGTGCTCGCTCCCCCTGTGGGCTCAGACTACTTGTTCGGAAGGGGCCCGGTGTGGGCTAACTCCCCAGCTGGCCACTAGTTCCTTCAGGAGCCTCTGCTGTATTCAAGTCTCTAGGTGGCGCCAGAGATCTCTCCTAGAGCCCTTGGGGAGCTGATTTTACACCCCGTGGGACAGGGAGCAGAGCGGGGATGGTAGGGTACACCTCAACGGCTTTGGGGCGCTGTGTCTGCCTTGTGCCCCACTGTCGTGGGGAACCCACGCCCCTAATTTCGTGCCCCGGGTCTCAGTTCCAAAGCCCTCAGTTCCAGGACGCGGGCTGTAGCCCAGATCAGTGGCGCGGGAATGGCGCCTTTTGAATCCCGCTCCCCTGCCTGGGCGCCTTGTTCCTGCTCACTCAGGGAGGGCCTCC
This sequence comes from Talpa europaea, assembly GCF_964194135.1. Taxonomy (NCBI): domain Eukaryota; kingdom Metazoa; phylum Chordata; class Mammalia; order Eulipotyphla; family Talpidae; genus Talpa; species Talpa europaea. The sequence continues at coordinate 52,016,633 of NC_140077.1, forward strand.
GCGCGACTCCCCGCAAGCCTAGGTCACAGGTGCGGGGACCTGGGTAGCTGCGATCCGATCCGGATCCTCGTCTGCTTTTTCAGCGCGCTGCTTTCCGCGCAAGCTTACCGGGTGGCCCGGGGCTGTGTGCTGGTGCTGGCCTCCTCCTGGGGGGCGGGGTCTCTCTTTAATGGCGCCCGGAGCTCACCTCTGTGGCGGATCCTGCAGGGTTCTCCACAGCTCCCGTTCACGGGGTGTGGTGGCTGAAATAGTTCCTTTCCACTCACAGTCCCACTTGCTGCGTCCGTTTTTCTTGTTGGCCGTTTTGGTTTGTTGTTTTCCTCCTCTCTGCCGGTTGGAGAGTGCCGACTTTGTGGGCGGGGGAGGGGAGCAGGGTTCTGCGCTTCCCTCCCTTCTGGTCCTCTTTTATGGCAACTTTCTTCTTTGGGCAGTTTGCTGGAGTCGTCCGTTTATCTTCTGTGTCCCAGTTCTCACTGGGATCTGCCGCTTTTCCTCCCTATTAACTTTTTTTAATGGGAGATCTTACTCGCAGCATCTCCTCGCTGCCATGTTGCTCCGCCCCCCCTCCACTTAAGAATTTTAACAGTGGCGTTATATGTTCTTATCTATATTTCAAAATTTTCCTTCTGGCTTCACTATGGAGAATAGATTTAAAGCACAGATTTCCAACATGAGGACCACAGACACTCCCAACAAGTTCAGAGATAGAATCGGAGGTCCATTACTGTGAAAGGGAGAAAAGCACTTGGTCCAGCCCCTTAAAGAAGTAAACATCTTCGAAGCTGTTCTATTTTGTTAATTCTCCTTTTCCAAAATACTAAATGATCCTCTCAAGTTTTAGGAGTGGTACTGTGCAGAGTTAACAATTTGATAGGAAGTTTCTTCTTTTTTGTTTTTTTTTTTCCTAAAATAATGTTTGTATCTAAACCCTATTGGAGTCTTACTAACTTGAAAGGCTTAGATTAACAAAGAAAAATAGTCTTATGTGAGGTCATCAGATTGGGAGTGATTTGGAGGTCATGGTAGAAAATTTTCAACAATTTGAACCTGGTATTTCCATAGCTCACCCCACTTCATCTCAGATTCTGACTCCCTGCTAACAACCAGAAAAGAAAAACAGATATAAAAAAACAAAGAAGCAGGGCCTCCCTGATGGCAGAAGGGGTTAAGACACAACCTATGAAGCTGTCCACAGCCACTGCAGCACGAGTTTGATCCCCAGCCAGGGAGATACCCACATGGCACAGCAGACCTCTCCTATCTCGCCTGCTGCTCCCCTCAGCAGTGTATTTCAGTCAGTCTGCCTGTTCTGTTCCCCACTCTGTCTCTGGTGAATCCTCTCACCCCCCCGCCCCCTCACCTCTGACCTGTATCTCAGTTCTTGCACGCATAAATAAATAAATTTAAAAAAAAACAAATAAACAAAGCCTAATACTTTTCCCTGTACTAGGGAAGGAAAATGACACATGAGAAACACACTTGTAGAGAAGGAAAAAAATTAAAAATTTTTAAAAACTGTTCTGGCTTACCAATATTCCCCAAAGTCAGCACTACCTAAATATGCAAATTTAAAAAAAAGATTTATTTTATTTATGCATAGAAGAGCTGGGGTATAGGCCAAAAGTGTGGGGGGAGAGGGGTAAAAGGATTTACCAGAGACAGAGTGGGAAACAGAACAGGCAGACTGACTGAAATACACTGCTGAGGGAAGCAGTGGGAGAGACAGGAGAGGTCTGCTGTGCCATGTAGGTAGCTCCCTGACCAGACATCGAACTCGTGCTTCAGTGGCTGCCTATAGCTTCATAGTGCTAAGACTTAACCCCTTGCGCCACAGGGAGGCTCTAAATCTCCAAATTTTTGTACTCCATCTCAGAAATATTGACTAAGAGTTCCTAAAGGTGGATTCTCAAAATCACTATTGGTGATTATAATGATCAGTCAGTTTGGAAGACCCTATAAGTATCTATGGTGGAAAATCTAAAATACCGTTTGGGGGCACTGAGAAAGCACAATCTCACTCATTTGACTCCCACATGTGGTTTCTGCCTTAAATAATCATGGGCATCTTCATTGGCAGATTATTAGAAGGGTGAGCAGCATATTAATAAACTAAACACTTTCATATTCAATAAAATCACTGAGGTTACTGACATTTAAAAAGAGAATGACTTAATTTATCTTCCACTGTACCCTTCAAGATATAAAATTCTTTCTTTCCAGGCTGCCAGAACAAGTGGACTCCACTTACTGTGGCTGAGGACCACACAATTTATTAAATGACACTTGGAAGCCCTCATAAAAGTGATTAATATGTGTGTACCCAGAGATATGAGTACAGCCATTTTTCAGAAAGTCTATTATTTCTATATTCAGAGAACCAACTTTTGTGTGCAAGCTTTGTAGAAGCTTTTGTCTTTCTTCAAAAGAATTACAGACTATTAGCGATTTAGAGTTGGTGGTCCAGTCTTGTGGATTTAAGTGCTATTTACACACTGCTAGCTCCAAATTCCTATCTCTAGCCTTGGCCTCTCCTTTGAAACTCAGATGTCATATCCCAACTATTTACTTGACATGTACACTAAAATTTTAAAAAAAGCCTTTGGTGAAACAACAACAAAAAAATCTGATGAACAGGGCAGGTGAAGATGGTCCCCAGTGGAATTGCAGCTATGGGAACCAGCAGGGTGCAGCCTGCTGCAGTTTAGGCAGGTAGACAACAGACTTCCACAGCTGTTCCAATGAAAAAGAGCCTTTTAAAGACTCCCAAAATGGCCATTCAGCTTCACCTGCTTCTCAGCAGCCCCCTTGCTCAGAAGGTCATGGACAGAGTTCAGACCATAGCACTTGACAGGACTTTTCCAGCTGGGCTTAGGCAGTGTCTGGCTGTCAGTGGGCAGAGTTCAGCCCTTCATCCTGGCTAGAGAAGCAGCTCAGTTTGTGCCTAGTCTGGGAGGTCCCTCCAGCTGGCCCGAGTATCCAGGGATGCAAGGCCACTCCAAAAGTAGCAGAAGTCAAGTGACAATGCCATGATTTAAAATCAAGTAGTCTAACTCCAGAGTCAGGGCTTTTTTAATTTTTCTATACCAATAACATCTATTTAAACTTCATAGTTGAATAGTCTCATCAAATTTTTTATTGAAGTATCATTGATATATAGCATTAGTTTCAACATATTGATTTGATTTTTTAAAAGATTTATTTATTTATTTACTCATAGAAGAACTACGTGTGGGGGGTTAGAGGATTCATCAGAGACAGAGTGGGGAGCAGAACAAGCAGATCTACTGAAATACCCTGCTGAGGGGAGCAGCAGGTAAGACAGGCAAGGTCTGCTTCGCCATGTGGGTTAGCTCCCTGGCTGGGGATCAAACTCATGCCACAGTGTCTGCCCATAGCTTGATAGCACTGAGACTTTAACCCCTGCACCACCAGGGAGGTCGTGATTTGATATTTGTATATATTGTGAAATGATTACCACAATAATTCTAGTTAACTTCTATCCCAATACATGGCTACAGATTTTTTTCCTTGTAATAAGTATTTACTCTCTTAGCAACTTTTAATTATGCAACTTTTAAGCATTATTAGCAACTTTTAAGTATTACTATTTTTTAATTTTTTAAAAAAGATTTATTTATTTATGCATACAAGAGCTGGGGTACAGGCCAGAGATGCAGGGGGTGAGAGAATTCACCAGAGACAGAGCAGGGAACAGAACAGGCAGACTGACTGAAACGCACTGCTGAGGGGAGCAGTGGGAAAGACAGAGAGGTCCGCCTCACCATGTGGGTTGCTCCCTGGCCAGCCGGGGATCAAACTCATGCTGCTGTGGATTGAGGCTGTGGATTGCTTCATAGTGCAGTGCTTAACCCCTTGTGTCACCAGGGAAGCCCTAAGTATCACTATTTTTTTAAAGATTTATCTATTTATACAAGAGCTGGGGTACAGGCCAGAGGCATGGGAGGGTGGGAATGGGGAGCAAAACAGGCAGACGGACTGAAAACACTGCTGCGGGGAGCAGCGGGCGAGACAGGAGAGGTCTGCCGTGCCATATGGGTCTCTCCCTGGCTGGCCAGGAATCGAACCCACGTGCCACAGCGCTGCACTCAACCTGCTTCGCCACCAGAGAGGCCCAAAATATAGTAATATTAACTACAGTCACTCTGCTGTATAATACACTATCAGGACATTTATTTTATAACTTAAAGTTTGTAACTTATGTCTTTTTATGCCGTTTCCCCTCAGTTCCCTACCCCTCTACCCACCACCTCCTCACCAACCCTACTTTAAATACCACTCTCACCCTCTGTCTCTGGCAATAATCTGTTTTCTGTAGCTAATAACTTGGGGAGGGGGATGTTTGTTTATAGATTCCATTTATACATGAGGTCATAAGTCTTTTAAACAATTTTTATTAAGAGGACAGTTTCTGTTCTTTGAAATAGAATAAAAATTCCAAAGACCAAAAGCAAGAATCTGCTCCTAATTTTCTTGAAGAAAATGAAAGCAGAATTTTAATATCCATCTACAAAATGCAATTTGCTTCTGAAACTATTATGTCGTTATATAAAAATTAAACCGTAAACTTGCCATCTTCAACACATGTTTCAAAAAATATTAATGAAGTGGTTAAAAACTCATCACATATAACTACTGAAAACATTAAGAATTATGTTAGAATACACTTTATTAACAGAGTGAAAAACCGGTTGGAACAAGTGAAGGTTTATTTGCAAAAATGAGAAATTAATACCCTTAAAATTATTTTATATTTAGCTTTTACAGCCCAGTAAATTCACCTTACTTAAAAGGTCAAGTCACAAGGAGTTGTGGAAGAAAATAGTATATATAAAGGCTAAAAAGTGGAAAGTATTTCTTCAATAATTCAGTGATCAGTCTAAATTTCAGTAGAGAAAAATATAGCCTCCAAAATGTATTCATCCGAGAAAATGTTATGGGACCTAAAATTATAAATATATTACAATAAATAAAAATATTTGGTAACTATGTCCATTTGGTAACTTTTCCTGTACTCTTCCATTCCTTTCCCAAATTACAGAAAGATGAAGCTTTCTTCATAAATTTGCTACAGTATGGAAATACTGTACTGACATTGCCAACACTTCATATGTTTTATCATTTTTTTCCTATGTGGAATGGGAGTTTAAATTTATTCACTAGTAGCATCTGAAGAAAATAAATAAATAAGATAAAAATGTATTCCTAAGTGATTAGTCATTGATGAGAACCTTAGTAAAATTTCTTTTAAAATTGGTCACCTTTGGGAAAAAAGAAAAAAGAGAATGCTCATGGTGAACAACCTGAAAAATCAAAGAATAAAGTCAATTCTCCAAATGATTAAAACTTCCATAGAGAATTCCCTTTCAGTTTTGACCGCAAAATCTTAATATCAAAGGCGTGTTTGATTCCACCTCATTCTTTCTGACACACATGTAAAAATTGATCGATGTGTGCACATCAAGGAAATGAGATTGAATTCTTGCTGAGGAACATCTAAGGTACATACTATCGGGAGTTGGGGGAAGAGGAAGGTTAAGCCAAGTGATCCATCAGGCTCCCACCGTTTTCTGAAGTATTTTCTCAGTGCTACTTGAAGGGGATATAGAGATATTATTTGCTATTCTGTCAGTTCTGCTTTTATGCTTATCATGAAAATGAAAATTTATTCCAATGCAATTGATGTGTTAGGGAACTATTTGCATATAATGCAAATTTTACTACAGTATTTTTACTTTGAACTGCCAATATGGTGAATTTCATTGGTTGTTGCCCGTGTAGTCCTGGGATGAATGTTTGTGTGTGTGTGTGTATTTTTTACTTAATTCTATTTGATAACATTTTACTCAAGGTACTTACATTAGTAAAATGAGATTAACCTGTAGGTCATTTTTATTTCCCATCTCCTGTGTTTGATAAATTTTGGCATAGGAATTATGCTAATTTCATTAAACAGAACTATGAAGATGAAATGGTATAATGCTAAGGGTTTACTTCAAATTATCTGGGTGAGAGGGTACTGTGCTACCATGAAAACTTTCCTTTAAGATCTTCCCCAGCAGAGAATATAATAGACTGGCTCCGGCAGCTATTCTCTGAAATGGTTCCATCACCAGTTTGCACAGAGGCCATGCTTGCTATGGACTATTCTTAGTATCCAAGCACAACAAAGATCTAAGGATTCCTAGGAGATGGAAGACTCATCTGACAAGTAGCCTTGGCTCCAGATTTCTGCATGGGTTTTACTGAAAGTTTCTTGCTCTGAGCCAAAGATTTCTACCTAACTTTCCTTCCTCCCTTCTCTGCTTCACAGAGGTTAGATCTGTCTTAGTAACTCTGCTAGCATCCTCTGGCTCCCTTCACCTTTTTCATCAGAGGTATTTTCCCCATAAATCTCTTGTTCATTTTGTCCTGTATTCATATTTACTTCTTAAAATACCAAAACTAACACTGTGACAGTGGAGATATAGATGAAAAAGATGAATCAGGATTGATAATTTTTTTTCAAAGATTTATTTATTTATGCATACAAGAACTGGGGTGTAAACTAGAGGTGTGGAGAGTGAGAGGATTCACTAGAGACAAAGTTGGGAACAGAAGAGGCGGACCGACTCAAATACACTGCTGAGGGGAGCAGCAGGCGAGGCAGGCAAGGTCTGCTGTGCTATGTGGGCAGCTTCCTGGCCGGGGATGGAACTCCACGGACAGCTTCATAGGCTGTGTCTTAACCCCTTGCGCCACTAGAGAGGCCCCGATTGATCATTTTTGGAGGGACATGATGAGTATGTGTGACCATGCACTACACTCTCAAATAAACAGGAACTCTAGTAGAAAGCGATTTGACATTTTGAAAGTTCCATAGTGAACAGTTCAAACAAAAATGCAAGAGAGGGAGAAAGGATTATCAGGGAGCTGCCATCACACAGCTCTCCTCTTTCAGGAATGACTCCCTTGCTCCACGAGGTCTTCGGGTGGTAGGTTCCTGCACTACTCCTTGTGTGCTCTCTTATAATCTAACCATACTTTGTACAGTTTTTATTAAATTCTCAAATTATTCCAGTTTGAATCTCTTGGGTTTTGGTTTTTTTTTGAGATTTAGTTTATTGATTTATGCATATAAGAGCTGGGGTGTAGGTCAGAGGTCCAGGGGGTGAGAGGATTCACCAGAGACAGAGTAGGGAACGGAACAGGCAGACTCACTGAAATACACTGCTGAGAGGAACAGCCGGCAAGACAGGATAGGTCTGCTGTGCCATGTGGGTTAGGTCCCTGGCAGGCCAGGGGATCAAACTCGAACTCGTGCTACAGTGGATGCCTATAGCTTCATAGTACTGAGGCTTAACTCTTTGCACCACCAGGGAGGCCCCCTGAATCTCTTATTTGTTTCTTTCTGGAATGACTCATATATATCTATTAATGGTTTCAAAAAGAAATGCCAGTGCAGTTATTATAATTAAGGCAACTCAGTATGAAGTTTCACATTTATTGTGTATCTCTCTGTTCTAACAATATATTCCTCCAGTAATATACAGATAAAATATTATGTTTTCTAGTGAATTACTTTTCTGTTGCTGCTGTAACATTAGCACAAACTTAGAATCTTGAAACAACACAAATATACCACCTCACACCTTTGCATGTAACAGGCCCAGGTTGACATAGCTGGTTTCTCTGTTGCAAATTTCACAATCCAATATTAAGATGTTGGCTAGCCTGAATTCTCACTGGAAAATTTGGATTAGAATCTACTCCCAAGCTCATTTGGATTGATGCACAAATCCATTCCTTGGGGATATAAGATTGAATTCTCTATTTCTTTGCTGTCTGTCTGCATAAGCCATATTAGCTTCTAGAATCCTCTCTCCAGTTCTTACACAGGAAGTCTCTCTACCTCATAATTTGAATTTCTCTGACTTTCCCTTCTGCCACAACTCTTGCATTTCCAGTCAGAGACAAATATGTGCTTTTAAGGGTTTATGTGATTAAATTGGACCTACCTGGATAATCCATGATAATTTTCTTCCTATAAGGTACATAATCTTCACTACATCTGCAAAGTCTCTTTTCCTATTTTAAAGTAACATATTTGCAATATATGGGAATTATAGTGAGGACGTTTTCATGGGCTATTTTTTTAGCCCATGTCACACACACACACACACACACACACATTTAAAAACTTCTCTTTGTGATTATTGATTTGATATATAACTTTGATTATATACCACTCAATTTTAAAAAATTACTTCAAAATAATTTTAGACATAGGAGAAATGCAAAAACAGTAGAGAGAAATCCTGTGTTTCTTTATTTGAATTAATTTTTTACTTTCAGGAATTTATTTTTATATTTAAAGTTTTTTAACTATGGAAAATGGTATGTGCGGTTCCAAAATTAAAATCACAAAAGCAGTTGCCTTCTGAGATTTGATTTTCATACCATCTCAACTTTCTGTTCTTTTTCTTCCAATTAAGAAACTGCTATCCTCCTTTCTCTGATCTGCTGGTATTCCTGTTAGACCGACAGTGAGAAGCAGACTGCCAGCCAGTGAATGATGTCCTAAAAGGACTCTACCCCCACCTCCACACTGATAAGATCACAGGTGCCATAATCTACACCTCCCAGCATGTTGTCAACCTGACTTCCTAAGTGGAGGGGCTTCTGGGAACTAGGGGCAGAGTTAAGCAGCTTGCTGAACAAAAATTACATACATGGGTACTCTCCCTCTCTTTCTTGCTTTCCCAACTTAGACTTTAATCTGTGCCTCAGCACAGAAAGTGTTGGTTAATCTCTCTCTCTCTCTCTCTCTCTCTCTCTCTCTCTCTCTCTCTCTCTCCCCTCCCTCTTACTTCCCTTGTAAATAAACCTTTTAAAAAAATTATCTCTATTTGTCTGCTTTTAAGTCTTGTCCTGAGTTCTTAAGAACTCAGATGAGGGCATCCCTGGTGGTGCAGGGGTTAAAGACACCATGCTATTAAGTTATCACAGGCCACTACAACATGAGTTTTATCCAGATCCCTGGCCAGGGAACTAAGCCATATGGTGCAGCAGACCTCTCCTGCCACGCCCACTGCTCCCCTCAGCAGTGTATTTCAGAAGATCCACCTGTTTTGCTCCCCACTTTGTCTCTGGTGAATCCTCTCAGCCTCTGTACCTCTGGCCTCCACCCCAGTTCTTGTATGCATAAATTTAAAAAAATCTGCCACCCCAAAACACATCTTTGGCAAGGTATTTATTTCATGGAGGGACTCTAAAGGTTGGTGGAAGTTGTTTTTTGATGTTTATATCTAAACTTCTCTCTGTAAGTGTCTTTTCTAGAAAGACCTAATGCCCTTACGTATTTTCAATGGAGAAAATATAAGTAACTTTTTCCCCCCAGTAAGCCCCATAAATGAGTTTCCCTTTCTTCCCCCAACCTCTTCTATCCTAGCTTAATCAACACGGCATCTAAAGTCAAGTAGGTGAATTACTCAGTCATCCAGGGTCTCTCATGTACATATGTGCACAGGTGGTATACAAGTTACTTTTAAACTTCTCAATTGCTTTCTTTTTTTTTCTTATCAATCTGTCTGATGCTTGTTTGATTTTTTGTCAGTCTAGGAGAAACCAAAGATGTATGAGATAATTTCCTCTGGACTCACACTTTGCATCAAAGTGGGAGTAGGGAAAATGGTGTCCACTCCTTGGGCCACTGCACTGTGAAGATGCTTTCCTTTTCTCAGAGATAAATTCTGTAACACAAATAATTTCCCTGCTATACAAGCCTTTCTAGAATCCAGATTGGCAGAGATTCTGCCATCTTGAATTTGAGTCTTCTATACTAACCAGGTCATGATCACTGTTAAAGTCAGTCTCAAAAGAAAGAGTATGGAGCCTCCCTGGTGGCGCAGCGGTTGAGCGCTGGGTTGCGAAGCTGCCCGCAGCCTATGTAGGGCCGGTTCGATTCCCAGCTGCTCCCCGGCCACCAGAGGAGGGTCCCACATGGCGCGCAGGCCTCTCCTGCCACCCGCTGCTCCCCTCAGCAGTGTACTTCGGTCCTTCTGCCTGCTCTGCTCCCAGCTCTGGCTCTGGTGAATTCTCTCACCCTCCTGTGCTTCTGACTGTACCCAGTGCTTGTATAAATAAATAAATAAATAAATCTTTAAAAAAAAAAAAAAAGAAAGAAAGAGTATGAAGGGCTGTGCTTGAATTTTTTTTTAAATTTTTCATGTGTGGCTGTGACAGAGATCATTTCTATTTATACCCTATTGAAGAGAACACTGTCATTTGCCCCTACCCAACTGCAAGGGATGTTGGGAGATAGTATCTGATTATGTACCTAAGAAAGTAAAGAATAATTTTGGTTAATAGCAGCCTAATGGTCTTTAACTTTCTTTCTTTTTCCTTATCTTTTATTCATTCATCATTCTTTCTTTTTGCATTGCTGTTGTCTGGTTTAATATCAGTTTTATATTATCCTCATAAAATAGTTGTGGGTTCTATCCTTGTTTGCTATTTCCTGGAACAGTTTGTATAAGACAAGGATTATTTGTTCTTTGGTTGTTTGGTAGTACTCTCTCATAAATCTTTCAAACCTAAGGGGAATTTTGTTTTTTGGAGGAACATTTTTAACTTTTGATTCAATTTGTTCAATGGTTACATTCAAGTCTTCTATTTGTTCTTGGCAAACTTTTTCTTCTATAAAAATTATACATTGTGTCAAATTTTCCTGGCCATAATATTGCTTAGGTATTTGTCTTTCATCTTTTTTTCTTTGCTGAACCTTACTATCTATTTGCTTGATATTTTGCTACTTTAGCAGCATCCATATTAAGTGAGATTTTAAGTTAATCATTGTTATATCTATTAATTTTTATATTTAATTCACACCTAACCCCAAATTCATTTAGGAAATATTTAAATATATAAATATATGTTATTTTATTTATATTCTAGCAAATTTATTATTTAATTGCAGTATGATCAAAAAACTTGATACTGGTTCTTTAGAGAGATCAAGGTTGTTGAGAGTGTATGTCCCATATTTAAATATTTGTCCTGTATTTCCAGTAGAAACTGTGCATCAAGGCAACCAAATAATCTCAGAAAATGAGAAAAAAACTCTTAAGCAAAGAGTTTTTTTGCTAATAATCCATGTGTAGCAAATAATCTATTTGCTATAGCTAATAAGTATAGAAGAAATGACAGGATTAGAAAGTCACTGTTTTGCAATGCTTAAAGAAATCAGATTAAAACTAGGATCATCCATCAATGTTGAAACCATCAGGTCAAGACAGGTTATCCAAGCCCAAGATACCACCTACTCCCCAAATTTTGCTGGGAAGGTAAGATAGACTACAGCACTGAGAAGGTGAAACCTGGATGCAGCACTTTACGTAATTAATCTTAACATACATTTTTTTTTTAGTCAACAACAAGCTACTATGTGCTTCCCAGTGTGTTACAATGTGAAGTTTGGAGCATCACCAAAGAAGGACTCTTGCTAAAAAAAACCTGAATCTAAACAAACTTTAGACCTAAACTCAAGTTTATAAGAAATACAAAGGACAGAGAAAAAAGTTAAAACATATTAAAGGGGAAACTTGGCAAATCTAGAAGTGGGATGTTCTATAACTGTCTTTAGTATTTTCAGGAAATATTTAGTATTTTCACTAAAATAAAAGAGACTGAAGAAAAAAGAACCAAATGTAATGCAACGTATGGCCTTTGGTTAGCTGCTGCTTTGAACAAGGCAGCTTTAAAAGACATGCTGGAGACAGCTAGGGAAATTTTGGAATTAAAAGAATATTGTATGATATTGAAGCCATTTTTATTAATATTTTCAAAGATAGCAATTGTATTATTATTATGTAGGAAAAGTATTTGGGGTGAAACATATCTCCATTTTATTTAAAATACCTGCAAGGCCTCCCTGCTGGTGCAAGGAGTTAAGCACAGCACTATGAAGCAATCTGCAGCCTCAGCAGCACGAGTTTGATCCCGGGCCAGCCAGGGAGCAACCCACATGGCCACGCTGCTCCCCTCAGGAGTGTATTTCAGTAGATCTACTTGTTCTGCTCCCCACTCTCTCTGTTGAATCCTCTCATCCCTCTGCACCTCTGGCTTACACCCCAGTTCTTATATGTATAAATAAATAAATATTTAAATAAATAAATAAAATACATGCAAAGAGTCTGACATGATGGCATCAGAATGAAGATGCCAGAACTCTCTTCTCCATATTTTCAAAACTAAATTGCAACAGAGAAAACTTAAATTTCCCTGAAAGATAACTCAACTACAGCTCATGAAAGGGACAATGGTCCCATGGAAAAGGCAGGTGAAACTTGAATTGAACTGTGTTTACAGTAATATCTCAGTATGGCAACCCATGAGGTGGAAGGGTGGCGGCTAGACAGGGCACCCTTATATTTGTTAACTCAGAGGCACATTGGGAGACCCCACACCATACAAGATAAGGCATCCAGGCATTGCACAGAGTTGGCATCTAGGACAGAGGGTACACTATCGGGGAACTATAGGAGCAGGGGTTTAGAGTGATGATTACTGGTGTGAGTCTGAAGATCCCAATAAAAACAGCTGGAGTCTGAACTGGCAGGGAGAACCAGGTCGGATCACCTGTGTCTCTCACAGGATGGGTACTACTTGCAGCCTGAGGCTGTGATATACAATACCTGCCATACCCCCCTCTACCCTACCCAGGATATAAAACAGAGACTGTAATTTAACAATTTTACTAAGCAGAGTTTAAGTACTGTGAACTACAGAAGCAAACACCCCAGGATAAGACTCTGTACTGGAAAAGAGAACAGCTCCGGGTTTGTGACCGTCTCCACTATAATAATGCCTAATGCAGCCTCCGGGGTTCATACAGCCTAGAGGAGAAAACTGACATGAGACTATAAGAGGAACTTGTCTAAATGAAGGGATCAATGTAGATTTTCCACCACACAACTCTGGTACCCATAGCATGATAGAAAGTTTGAATCCCTATTACTCACAGTAAGTGATTTTTGTCTCCCTACTGCCCCTGCTTCTTTCTATTAACCCTTGCTGGTACCAGCTCTCCAGTTGCTTCAATAGGTGCAAAGGCAGCAGTCGATCTGTATTACAATACATAAAAAATAAAAATGAAGAGGCAGATGAATGTATCACAAATGCTGGAACCAAAATATATAAATAAAAATCACCCAAAGAAGGCTTAATCCACCAGAACTGTGGAATAGACCTGAAGAGGAGTTCATGGAACTCAAAAAAACAATGGATGGTAAAAAACAGAAACAGAATAAACACTGAGAAAGGATGAGACAGATACAACCAGAACTAATGGATCTAAAAAATACTATAATTGTATTATTAAAAAAAATACAGGGTATATGCAGCAAACAATAGAGAGAATTAGTGAGCTCAAAAGCACAATTTCAGAGAACACACAAATAGAACAACAAAGAGAAAAAATTAAAATAGTGCTAGATCCCTTTGGGATAACCCAAAGATTAATAACATTTATATCATGGGAGATCATAGAAGAGCAGAGAAAGAGAAAGACATAGAAAATATATTTTTAGAAATAATTGTTGAGAACCATCTATGTCTGGGGAATGAACCAGGCATCGTGATCCAAGAAGCCTAAGGAATTCCAAACAAAATAATACCAGACAGAATGCCCACTGACACCATTTCTGCTTAGCTAGTATAAGAGGTTTTGACCAGATCTACCCACAAAAATAGGAGATAAAAGGAATTCAAGTTGGAAGAGAAGTGAAACAATCATTATTCATAGATATATGATATTATATATGGAAAAGCCTAAGGAATCCACTAAAAGATATCAGAAACAAAAACTAGCATAGTGGCAGATTATAAAATCAACATACAAAAATCTGAAGCATTTTTATATAAAAACAGCAAATGACAAGGAAAAGATATCAGGAAAATAACTCCATTTACAATTGCCTCAAAGGATATTCAAATAACTCAGGTGAAGGACCTAGACAATGAATACTATAAAATGTTATTAAAGGACTTAGCTACACAAGGAGATGAAAGGCTATCTTATGCTTATGGTTGGGGACAATCAATATAATCAAAATGATTATCCTGCCTAAAATTATATATAGATTTAATTAATTTAAATTAATTAAAATTAATTTCTGTAAAAATACCAGCAGCATTTTTCAATGAAATTGAACAAAAATTGTTGAAATTTATATGGAACAATAAATCAAAGGCTTCTATCAGTAAAGCAATCTTGAGAAAAAAGGAGAGAAATGGAGGTATTATGTTATCTGACTGCAAATTTTACTATAAAGCAATATGGTATTGGCAAAATACCATATTTAAAATGCAGAAATAAAACCGCTTACATGTCAGTGTCAAATCGATGATAAAGCAGTCATGGCCATATAGTGGGGAAAGGCAATTCTCTGACAAATGGTGTTGGGATTACTGGAAGTCCGCACTTAAAAGAATGAAGTTGGATCACTCTGTAACTCATATACAGAAAAATAAATTCCTAATGAATTAAAGATTTAAATATAAGACTTATAACAATAAAACATATAGGAGAATACATCAACAAGATGTTTCATGACACCAGCAATAATGATGTTTTTGGAAATTCAGTTCCTATGGCAGGAGAAATCAAAGCAAAACTGCACATTTGGGATAATCTGAAGTTAAAATGTTCTTACATAGAAAATATATATATATGTATAATTAAAAATATATCCTATTAAATGGGAGAAATATTGACACAGTATATAACCAACAAGGAGTTAATATCTAGGATATTTAAAAAATTAAAACAATTCAACAACAGAAAAACAAGCAACTCAGTTAATAAATGGGCAGCAGAAATGGACAATTTACCAAAGAGGATATTCAGCAGGTCAACAGACATGTGAAAAATGTTCATTATTCCTTCAATAAGAAAAATGTAGGTTAAAACCATAACAAAATACTACCTTATACCAGTGAGAATGGCATATATTAAAAAGAACAAGTACTAGAGAGACTGAAGAGAATGGAATGCCTATTATACTGTTAGTGGGAATGTAAACTGGTGTAGCTATTATGGAAAGTGATCTGGATTCACCTTAAAAAACTAAAACTGGAATATGACACAGCAATTGCACTCTGTCATCTATCTAAAGAACATGCAACCATCAATAAAAAAACCTACATGCTTTACAATGTTTATTGCAGCATTAATTGTAGTACAATAGCTAGGATGTGGGGCCTCCCTGGTGGCACAAGGGGTTAAGAAGCAAACTATGGGGCCTCCCTGGTGGTGCAGCGGTTGAGCGCTGGGTTGCGAAGCTGCCCGCAGCCTCTGCAGCGCCGGTTCAATTCTCGGCTGCTCCCTGGCCACCGGAGGAGGGTCCCACATGGCGCCCAGACCTCTCCTGCTGCCCGCTGCTGCCCTCAGCAGTGTATTTCGGTCCTTCTGCCTGTTCTGCTCCCTGCTCTGGCTCTGGTGAATTCTTTCACCCTCCTGCACTTCTGACTGTACCCAATGCTTGTATAAATAAATAAATACATAAAGCTTTAAAAAAAAAAATAAGCAACCTATGAAACTATCAGCAGCCACTGCAGCACAATTTTGATCCCCGGCCAGGGAGCTACCCACATGGCGCAGCAGACCTCTCCTGACTCACCACTGCTCCCCTCAGCCGTGTATTTCAGTCAATCTGCCTGTTCTGTTCCCCACTCTATCTCTGGTGAATCCTATCACCCCCACACCTCTGACCTGTATCCCGGTTCTTGTATGCATAAATAAATAAATCTTTAAAAAAAAAAAACTAGGAGGTGCAAACAGCTTAAATGAACATCGAAAGATGATTGGATCAAGAAGATGTGGCACATCCACATCATGAAATACCATGCAGCCATTAGGAAAGATGAAATGCAGCCATTTACAGCACAGTGGAGGGAGTTTGAGGGAATTCTGTATAGTAAAGCAAATCAGAATGATAATACAAATAATGAACATTTACATAATAGACAAATTGACAAAGTAAAATACTTATAGATATTATAGGACATTAATAAATACAGAATGGGTTCTGAGCTTAATATGGAAGGAGAGGAAGAAGGGACAAGGGAAAATAAGAGATGGTGGTAGGGAATATATATCAATATATCATTCTCCTTAGAAAGAAAACTGCTCTGATTTCTTTCCTACAGGATAAAATTCAAATTCATTCTTATGTCATAAAGAAAATGCGTCAAATCTGGTCCCAATTTATTATTCTAGTCACTTGTTCTCACATACCTTATGTTCGGCCTCACTGAATTTCTCAGTTTTTTGGTTTTGTGGGCTTTTTTTTGGTCTATACCATAAGCTACTTTTCCCTACTCAAGATGTCTTTCTACCTACTCCATATATTTGTTAAAACTGATGCCCCTCTATATATGTAAATACTTACATCTGCATACTCATCAAAATCAATTACACATTTTCAGTGGTTCTAAATATTAGTCATTCTAAACCTAGACAAATTAAGCTCAATGGATACAATGCTCAATGCTCCATCCTGGAGAAGACTCTGGCAATCAAATTGTGAGTTGTTTTTAAAGAGACTTAACTGTCAGTGTTCTCTTTCCTCTAGGGAAAAAAAAAAATAAGAAAATACTCGAAATATGACCACATAGTAAAACATATCAATTCATGATGTTTAGAGTGTGTATTTTTGCCTTCAGTTTAATTTTTTTCTTTAAAGAAAAGCACATTTCTTCAGACTGCATTAGCTTAAACCCTAGTTTAAAGGTTTCCAATTTATCAGGCAGTGAACTCGGACAGTTTCAATTTCTTCTAGGCTGAGTTTGCGCATCTTTAAAACAAGGATAATAATGTTTAATTATTACTTGATTAGGATTGTTGTGAAGCATAAACAAGTTAATACATGTGAAGCACTAAAGCAGTTAGCCCGTGCCTGGCACAGAGTAAGCACCTAATAAATACAAGATATTATATGTTGAGACCTGCTTTGTAGCCTAGCTCATTTTCAGTTTTGGTAAATTGTGTGCCCGAATAAAATGCTTGTTCTATAATTGTTGTGCGGGATATATATAAAATCATGTGTGGATATATATATATATATATATATATATATATATGAAATCAAGGTTGTTGAGATCTCTCACATTCTTTAACAATTTGCATTTGTTTAATATTTTAACATAGAGATGTGCAATGATCACCCACAATGTTTGTGGATTGTTTATTAATCCTTGTATTTCTGTTAATTTAATACATATATTTGAGGCAATTTTACTAAGTATATAAAAATTTATGCTTTATTTGCTCTTTCAATTGTTAGGTATCTACTTTCTTGATATATTATAGTGTTTTACATTCCTTTGAAGGAATTATTTCAACACAACACCTCCAATTTTCTTTTGGTAGATATTTGCATACTATGCACATTTTCTTTTATTTTCAAAAATTTTTAGGTAGCTATATCAAAATCCTATAGGTTTGCACTAAATAGGTCTGGATTCCCCTACCAGCCTTTTTTTTTTTTTTTTTTAAATACAGTCTGATTATCTTTGGGTTGCTTCAATTACAATTATGTTTCTTAATACACACATATGTTCCTATAATCTTTATATGTATATATGTGATTTCTATTTATTCTGGTTTTACTGGTTCTCTTTTCTCCTTTTTTTTTTTTTTTGAAACTTCTAGTGCATTAAGCAAGTACTTACTGTTGCCTTTGGTTCTTCTGGATTAATTTAGAAGTTTAAAATTCCATTTTTAGTTCTTAATGTTTTAACTTAAATTTTAATATGCATTACTCAACAAAAGAATAATTGAATCTAAATAAGTTTTTAAACTGCCTTACCCCCAATTCTTCTCTACCAATTTGTTGTTGCTTTCTAGTACTTTAGTTTTCCCTAAAAAAGTAATTACTATTGTTGGTTTTTGAAAGTCCCACTTTCATTATTATTAATTTATTTTTACACAGTCAGTGTTTGTTTAAATGTTTCTACCTTTTGGGCCTCTCTGTTAAGACACAACCTATGAAGCTAGCCACAGCCACTGAAGCACCAGTTCGATCCCTGGCCAGGGAGCTACCCACATGGCACAGCAGACCTCTCCTAACTTGCCCACTGCTCCCCTCAGCAGTGTATTTCAGTCATTCTGTCTGTTCTGTTCCCCACTCTGTCTCAGGTGAATCCTCTCACCCCCCTACACCTCTGGCCTGTACCCCAGTTCTTGTATCATAAATAAATCTTAAAAATAGATAAATTTATCTACCTTCTTCCAAGTTTCTCATTGAGACTTCTACCTTCCACAATCTCCAGAAATCCTTTCACTTGATCTTTTTTAGTGGCAATGCATTTGTCTTTAAATGTCTTTCATTTAGTCTTATTCTTGAGTAGTATAGCTATGTATAGATTCCTAGTACTTCATTGTTTGATGCTATTATTGTATTTTCTTCTGATTTGTATGACTGCTATTAAGAAATCTATTGACACGCTATCTAATAGTAGGTATGTTGTAACTAATCTGTATTTTCTCTTTTTGCTTTGGTTTTATATAATTGTAGGGGCAGGACATGGACACAGCGCAGGTTTTCTATGATCCCATGCAGACGAGGTAAAGGAGGAGTCAGAGTCCTCAGTGGCTTTTGCAGGTGTTTTTTTTTTTTTTTTAATTATTTTTGAAAGATCTTAGCATTCTTTTTTTTTTTTTTTTAAAGATTTATTTATTTATCCATACAAGCACTGGGTACAGTCAGAAGCGCGGGAGGATGAGAGAATTCACCAGAGCCAGAGCAGGGAGCAGAGCAGGCAGAAGGACTGAAATACACTGCTGAGGGGAGCAGCGGGCTGCAGGAGAGGTCGGCGCGCCATGTGGGACCCTCCTCCAGTGGCCGGGGATCGAACTGGCGCTGCAGAGGCTGCGGGCAGCTTTGCAACCCAGCGCTCAACCGCTGTGCCACCGGGGAGGCCCTTTTGTAGGTCTTTTATTTAGATTTACCAGGCATAAGGCAGGCAGGGGTGCTGGGGGTCCTCCCAGCCCCCAGCAAATCCTCACTCTATCTGGTCTCTTTCTGGCGTTCTCTCTGCTTCTCTTCTTCTCTCAGCTTCTCTGCTTCTGTTTCGTTCTAGGCTTCTGCTGGCATCCTCATGATGCTGCCCTTATAAACTCAGTCTCTCAGCCCAGGTGTACCCCCTTCAGGTGCCCGCCATCAGGCATGAATTCAGGACCACAGGGTTCCCTCATCTATCCTAATGGTGGGAGGGCAGAAAAGCCTAATACTTTTACCTTACTCTACAATAATGTTGTTTTATTTATTTGCACTTGTTCTTCAGAATTTTTACCAGTATATATTTGAATTTCTTTTTATTTGTATTTATGCTATATCATTCTCATTTTATCTCCTGAATATCCTCTAGCAATTATGGAAAGTTTTCAATCATTATCATTTTAAATATTGCCTCTCCATTCTTCTTCTCTCATCTAATTTTTTTTTTTAAGATTTATTTTATTTATACAAGAGCTGGGATATAGGCCAGAGGCACGGGGGGTGAGAGGAGTCACCAGAGAGAGAGAGAGTGAGGAGCAGAACAGGCAGAATGACTGAAATACACTGCTGAGGGGAGCAGTGGGCGAGTCAGGAGAGGTCTGCTGCACCATGTGGGTAGCTCCCTGGCCAGCTGGGGGATCGAACTCATGCTGCAGAAGCTGCGGACAGCTTCATAGTGCTATGCTTAACCCCTTGTGCCACCAAGGAGGCCCCTCTCTTCTCTAATTTCTGAATACTTATTAGATGTATGTTATTCCAACCTCTAAGTATCTTATCTGCTCTAGTATCTCTATGTATTTTTGTGATGCATTCTAATTTCCCAGTATGTACCACACGCATAATTCTCTCTCCAGCTGTATCCAATCTGTTAATCAACCTACTCCTTGAGGGTTAAAACTCACTCAGGAGTTAGTTCAGGTGTTCCAACTGAAAGAAGACAATGCTAACAGAATAAAAATAATGATCAGTTAATATCCTCCACTTTGGTGTTGGACACCCTGCAGCCACAAAAATAACTAAATATGCCACTCTTTGATACTATGAGTGCTTCTTTCCCAATGACAACTCTAGCCCAGCTTTAATACTTTTGCTTCTTAGATAAAAAGTATAAAGGTAATCACAAAATTCCCTCCTCTTCTTGACAACATGCCTAGAAACTGACCCCTGCTTTCTTCAACACTGTTTAGTTAGAATCCCTTAGTTTAAGGACAAATTCTACAATAAATCCTTTCCACAATTCCCTGGTATGCATATTAAATAAAGGTAGTTTTTGTTTTGTTTTGTTTACTACAGGTGTGTTCCTGGTCTTTGGTTAACAGGCTTTATCCTCCTATATTTTAAACTTCATGAGGTTTTATTTGATGCTATTGTAATTCTGAAGTATTTTTTTTCTGTCTATGCTTTCCATTCCTACTTTTGAGTCTAGTTATTTTAAATATTTTTAATTTTATGTAATCAACTCTTTCAAATATTTGTTTTAACCAAAGATCTAAGGATACTATCCTGTTCTTTGTTATTTGCTAATTTTTGCTCAAGATGGATGATTTCTTTGTTTTATAATTTTCAATTGTAATTCTATTTTCATTTTGAGACTGCATTCAGAGTGATTTTTTGGTGGCACTGGGGATATTACTGTACCATGCCAACTATTTTTGTCAATTAATTTTTGGTTGGATTTTATATAGTGTACAAATACCCATTTAAATATGTTTGACGAGATTGGACAAATGTATACAGTTGTATGATCATTACCACAGTCAAAGTAAGAACTCATTCCATCATCCAGACAGCTCCCTTGCCGGTCTGACTTTCAAGATATTAGCTCATCTTGGAGATTTCTAGACCCTATAGGTACTATGAAGTACAATGTGTGACGCCCCTATCTCCATGAGACTTGGCTCTGGATTGTAATTTTTTTTAAAGAGAAGTTTTTTGAGATTCTGAATCCAGCTCATGGCTATTCGGCTTCTTGGGAGTCTTCCTATTTGTTGGTAGGAAGAATTTTTTTTCTCACTGGTCCAGCTTTCAGTGTGGCTTAATTCTTTGATGGTCTGGTGTTTCTCCGTGTCTTTGTTACATCTTCGTGGGTTGTATGGCTCCAAGTTCCTATTTCCTTCGTGGATGGCTGTTAAACTCCAAAGTGCTAATTAACAGGACCCACAATGTTGCTGCCCCAATATTAGCTGTCAGGTAACTACTCTGGTTTATGTTGGCCCACCCCTCCCTGTTTTGATTCATACATTTTATTGCAGAATAACAAATATATCAAGGTAAGTGCACAGACCATAAATACATAGTGCAATGTTTTCACAAGTGAACATACCTTTGTAACATGTACCAGATATTGAAAAAGAACATTATTATATAGAAATCTCATAGTATCATTTCCAAACACTATCTCCTCTCGAGGAGAATCATTATTCTGATTTCTAAGATCATAATGTGATTTTATCTATTTTTGAACTTTATATAAATGTAACCATATAGTATATACTCTTGTGTCTAGTTTCCTTTGCATATCATTATGTTTGTGACGCTCACTCACATTGCTTCATGTGGTTGCAGTTTTTTCACATTCATTGCTCTATATTTTTCCATTGCATATTGGATTTATGTTGTAGGTGTACAGCTGGGTTGGTTCCAGTTTTCCTTTTCCTTTTGGAGGCTGGGATTTCCCTTTCCTTTCTTTTGAACTCTGTTGTCTATTTGGAGGATTTAAATTTTTTTTTTTTTTTTTTTTTTGCATAGAAGAACTGGGGTGTGGCCAGTGCAGGAGGCGAGGGATTCACCAGAGACAGAGTGGGGAGCAGAACAGGTGGATTTACTGAAATACACTGCTAAGGAGAGCAGCAGGTGAGACAGGAGAGGTTTACTGCGCCATGTGGGTTAGCTCCCTGGCTGGGGATGGAACTCAGGCCATAGATGTGATAGCACTGAGACTTAACACCTAGTACCAGAAGGATTTAGAAACAATTTCTTTTTTTATTTTAAAGGTTACACTTAGACTCTTGTATTTATTTAAAAAGATTTATTTATTTATGCATACAAGAACTGGGGTAGAGGCCAGAGGTTGCGGGGGGGGGGGGGCGGCGGTGAGAGCATTCACCAGAGACAGAGTGGAGAACAGAACAGGCAGAATGACTGAAATACACTGTTGAGGGGAGCAGCAGGCCAGACAGGAGAGATCTGCTGCACCTTCTGGGTAGCTCCCTGGCCTGCTGGGGATCAAACTCGTGCTGCAGAGGCTGCGGCTAGCCTCACCGTACTGTGCTTAACCCCTTGTGCCAGCAGGGAGGCCCTATAAACAATTTTCTGCAAATCTAATGATCTGTTTTATTCTCCACATTTCTTTCTTTTTGTGGAAAGCCTTGTCTGATTCTCTTCTGATTTACTTTAGCTCATGACATTTCTTTAGACCGTTGTTGCCATTTACATGAACCAACAGTGAGTGAACATGAACAGGAGGAAAGAGACATGATATGAAAATAATCTAGTAGTCATGATCTTTTGCCTGGGTAGGGTGCTACATGTGCAAGCAAGTTACTAAGTGCAAAACACTGAAAAATCATGTTAAAGATATGGGGTGGCTAAAGACAGCAGGGTAAAGAAGTGTGGATGTGATTGTTGGGGTCCAGGAATATGAAATGAGAGGGAAACTTCCTTGATGGATCAATGGTATGTAATTAATGTGTTACTAGAAGAGCAAAAGTGATTGTTCTTTTAGATTTGTTGTTCTCACTGGTGGCAGTTTTCCTCCCCAGGGTATTTGGCAATGTTTGGAGTCATTTCTGGTTAGCATGCTGTTAGTATGTAGTGGGTAGAAGTTAGGGATGCTAATAAACATTCCACAATGCACAGGACAGCTCTTCCTCACCCCAGGAAAGAAAAGTCTACCTTAAGTGTCATTATTCCTAGTTTGAGAAACCTTGTGTTAGACTGAGGGCCTAGAGATGGCCTGTAAATCCAAGACTAAATGAATTCAATAAATACTATCAACTATCTTTCAAGAAATGATAGCATTACTGTGGCATATTCTTCTATGATTCTATCAAATCCTAAAAATCTATGATAGCCATCTCATATTTGGTTCACTCCAAATCTTTCCTCATCTGTAATGGTGAATCTGCAACCACCAAATCCATTCAGAGTTTGAATGAAATCACTGGGATCTGACGTCACTCTAACTGGATGTGTACAGCAAGTTATTTAGTCATTAAAAGTTACACAACAAATTTCTCTCTAATTTATGCTGTTATTTTTATTTTACTACTGAAAGTTTCCAGATCATAGAGTAAATAGGTTGCACAAATAGCACTAGATAAAGATTTTGACGTTGTTTACTGTAATTAGATTGCTAGGCTTTCTTTTCTTTTGCTGTTATATTTTTGCAGCTTGAATTTAGGGCAAAGATAAATTTCACTATTTCACCAATGGAAGTGATTATCTTAATTTGTCTCTTCTTCCTCCAGGCAGCATACACTACCATTTATTCTTCTGACTCTTTCCCCCAGAAAGCTGAGAGTTTTATAATGATATTACTGGTTTTGTAACTTGTGTTTCCATTGTAATGCTATTACTGAACCAATGTTGTGATAAATGGTCTGTTTATAAGGAGAATCACTTTTACAAGTAGAAAATTAGACACGCTTCTGCTTTGCAATAACAATAAAAAACAGTGAGAAAATATTCTCCAGTTGATTCCCATCTGTATCAGAAGCTTTAAAAGATGGTGTCTCCCCCTAAGTCTTCTAAACACAATTATTGCCCACAAGCACCATGTCTAAGTAAATTTTCCTTCAAATCCTATTTGAGATCATCAATACATTTTTGAGCTTACCAGAACGTGGGCCCTTTAAGAAAGTGAGGCATTTTAAACTCCACCCCTCTGTTGACTTGAGGCAGTAAGTCCGCGTTTCTGAGGCATTTTGCTGGTGATAAAGCAAAAAAGAGAGCCAACTTGCCCCTTGCTTTGCCTGGAAGGAATGTTTCTGTTGCAATAAGCTTTAAAAGTGGAAGCTTTCAGATTCTATGGGATAAGGAACAATAGAAACTTGTGAAGTATGGAAGCCAGACCAGCTCTTGAGATTCCATCACTGTACTGAATAAAGTGGAAAGAATGCTCTTAAATCTGAGTTTCCCCCTCGGTGCTGCAACGCATTGCTAGCTTTACTCTTCCATTTTACCCAACAAGTCAGTTTTCCAGAAGTCTTTTCCAATTTAAGGAGTTGCTTGTCTTATTATGTACCAGATCCCCCAAAGGCAAAGTTGAGAGAAATAAGTATTTCAGTGAGAAATAAACTGGATTAGTGCTAACAAAATTACTTACATTGTCGGTATGATTCTGAATAGCAAAGCCATCATCGTTGTTGTTGTTCTGCCTACACCTTCTGATTATGATCTGAAGTCCTCTAGCGCTAAAATAATTAAGAGAAATGTGGGGTTTAATTGAAATTGTCATTTCTGAGCAAGAAAGCAGCCATCTTGGTAAAACATGAGGTCCTTTGAAACACTTGGGATTTTAGTTTTCATTAGGCATTGAATAACAGTGGAATCAGTAGATGAAATTTATTAACAGGTTTAGAGATAACAGGTGTGTGAAAATCATTAAAGTCATATCTTCACCCTTCCTAACACATTATAAACCTTTCCAAATTTTCCAACCACTAGAAAAATTTTTACACTTTCCCCTCATTTCCATGTGTTTGTTCTTCCATTGGCTAAGCTTGGATAATAAAACTAGTCTGGTCAGTTTCAGTTTCCAATTTTTATACACAAGTTAAAGCTGTTTTGTGTCAACAGCATAAAGTGTTTAGAATCACTTCACCTACTGGGCCAATTTCCTGCAAGTCTTTCTTTAGGAGGGAGGAGGAATCAAGTTTTAATTGTGAATTTCTAAAGCTTTTATGGTGAATTTCAAAACTAGAACCCTGAACTGAAGCCGTTCTTCGAGTAGTTAACATTTTTTATTTTTGACCTATTAACAATTTTCTAAGATTGAGCAAGATCCTAGTAAAGAAGAGTGATGGTTAGTGGTCCCACTTAATGGTCACAATTTGCCCAGCATAATGCTGTCTGCAGTTACTGTGAAAAATTGGCACTTAAAGAGATGTCTCAGTCCACACAAAAATGCTCACCTTTCTTTCTTTTTGGGTTAGATAAACGTTAGTGTCTTAATCCTATTTCGTGACATGCCCTGGCACTGTTTGCAAGATGAGAGAGAGAGAGAGAGAGAGACAGACAGACAGACAGACAGAAAAAAGTTGCACCTTGTTTAACCAATTGAGCGCACTGTGGTTTCTGAGGTTATTCAGCAGTAAAAAGGGCGGTATATCTCTCCTGCAAATTCTTCCTTCAGGAGGTCAACCTGTGGCTGCTTGTGTTTCACAGCATTGTCTCCTGCTAGGGGAACTTTCCGATCTCTCGGAGCAATTCAAAGCTGCTCAGTCCTGCATTTTGATCACCGAGATCAAAACTGCAAGGGCTGCGTGTATGTTTGAAACAGACAGAGGGAGACACGAGCACACGAAGTTGGCGGAACACGGGGCCACCACACCGCCGGGGCTTGGCTGCCCGAGCCGGGCTGACCTTTCCACGTGTCCCTGGCACCTGCGAGGCTGGGGGCGCGCAGAGTTTCTTTTTCCCAGGGGCGGGCGCGAGCCCGGAAGGGGCTGGGCGGCGTCGGGCTTAAGTCTGGGGGCTCGCGGGGCCCCCCTCGGGACACGTGCGGCCGGCGGGCGAGCAGCCGGAGCCCGGGCGGGCCTGGCTGGTCCGCACCCGCCGTGTCCGCGCGTCCGCGGCCGGTCGGCCGGCGCCGGGGGGCGGGCCTCGGCGACGGCGGGCGGGCCCGGGAGCTTTCCGCAAGCTTTGCAGGGCGGCCTCGCGAGCGCGCCCGGCCCGGCTGGAGCGAGCCCCAGTGCAATACTGCCCGAGCCCGGGCGGGGTCTCTGTTCTCTGGCAGAGGAGGTCCCTTGGCAGCGGGAAGCTCCCTCTCTTTCTCTCGCCGCCGCTCGGAGTCTGCGCCCTGGTGCCAGGCGCCCAGCTCGGCGCTCCCCTGTGCTCGCCCGGCGCCCACTCATTCGCAGCTCAGCCTTCGCGGCCGCCGCCTCCCAGCTCCCCTTCCTCCTCCTCTCCCCAGCCCGCCGCGGCCATGGCGGACAGCGCCAGCGAGAGCGACACGGACGGGGCGGGGGGCAACAGCGGCGGCCCGGCCGCCATGCAGCTGTCCTGCTCGTCGACCTCGGGCGGCGGCGTTGGCGGCGGGGCAGGCGGCGGCGGTGGGAAGTCGGGGGGCATTGTCATCTCGCCGTTCCGCCTGGAGGAGCTCACCAACCGCCTGGCCTCGCTGCAGCAGGAGAATAAGGTGCTGAAGATCGAGCTGGAGACCTACAAACTCAAGTGCAAGGCGCTGCAGGAGGAGAACCGCGACCTGCGCAAAGCCAGCGTGACCATCGTGAGTGTCCCCCGGGGCCGCCGCAGCGCCGACCTCCGCCCGCCCCCGGAGACACTGCGCCTCGACCCGGGGTCCCCGAGGCTCCCCGGGACCCGCAGCCGGCGCGCTCCCCGCCGAGATCTGCCAGTCTCGGGGTGGGGGTGGGGGAGAGGGAGGTGTCCCTTCGCGGCCGCGAGGGTCCGTCCTCCCCGGGGGAGTCCAGGCCCCTCGCGGGGTGCGGGGGAAAGCTGCTGGGACCAACACCCACGTTCTCTTTTCGTTTCTGGGGAGGAGGCCCCTCCCGGCCAGAGCTGGAGGCTGGTGGCGTGGCTGGGGGGCAGGGTGGGACTTTTTTCAGTCTGAGCCTGCCTGAGGGCTGCGTCTGGAATCTGGGGAACCTTGGGCTGGGGGAGAGGGAGGAAGCTGAGGCCTGCTCCTGGGGCCTCGCTTGGGGTGCGAGGGGAGGGTGCGCAGCTCGGTGGGGCACTTGGTGAGCATCAGGACGGCGCAGGCTGGATCGCCCGGGGAGGGGGCGGGAGAGCGTGGCCGGGAATCCGGGAAGTGGAGTTTTCTGGCTCGGTTCGAGTGGGATGGGCGGGCACCACAGCTGGTGCCCCCACCTCTGTTAGAAACCCTTTCCTGGGCGAGTTGTTGGGAGCGGGGAGAGGCGGGAGGCAGCGGTCTCAGGCCAGAAGAGTGCAACATCTGATACTAACTGGAGTAAACGGTCTGTGAAGCCTGGACTGGCTGAAGCTAGGGTGAAGGGCAGCTGCTGTCTCCCAGGTGAGCAAGATGTAGTACGTGTGTTTGCATCATTGGTGGAGGGTCTGGGGCTGTTTTTTCGGAGTCCAGATACTGGACGGGAGAACTGATCTGTTTACGTCGTGCCCCTGGAGACTTTTCCTGGAGAGGATAAGATTAGGTGTGTAGGTCTCTCTCCTCACGCAGCTGCCGTTTAGAAAGGCCAGTAAAGCCTCGATGAGGCGAGACATAACTGGCAAAAGTACACGATGTGCTCTCACCTCGCATCCCTTGCCAGCTTGCCACATCATTAACATGCATAATCCCCATACAGACAACTCCATTCAGATCAAAACAGTTCCCAGCCAGGAGAAGAGAAGACAATGTCAAGAATCAGGGGGATAAATTGCCGTAGCTGCTGCACAGTTGCAGAGTAGATGGACATTAGATGGAGAAAAAGGCATAATTTGGGAATGGATCAAAGATCACACCCTGGAATTGAAATGGGGCAAGTTTAGGATGACCCGTGCCAGAAAAGTCGTGTGTGTGTGTGTGTGTGTGTGTGTGTGTGTGAGAGAGAGAGAGAGAGAGAGAGAGAGTGTGTGTGTGTGTGTGATGTTTTCCCTCAATGGTATCTCAGACAGGAGAACTGGATGGCATTCTGAATTTGTTTATAAAGCAGATTTGCACTAAAGTTTTAGTATGATTGGCACTCCAAATCAAAATTTGATTGTAGAAAGACACTTTGCATGCTCAAATCTAGTCCTGCTGAATGGAATTTGAGCAATATCCATGCTTCTCCAGACTATGAAGTTCTTGAAGTGCCCTTTTGGTAGGAAGGGGGAGGAATTTGCAGAGGCAGCCACTTCCAAACCTCCTCTGTAGCTTTCTTGGCTGACAGATGTCTCTGCTTTGGAGGGGGTTGGGGAGGGAGAATTGAGAAGAGGAGAAAGTTGGTGGAAGCATTTTAAGGTTCCAGTTAGTAAATGAGAGGGTTAGTTTCTTTTTTTTTTTTTCATATAATAATTGGCTATTTATTTAGAAAAAATTAAGTGAAATACCATACCTGCATAGAGAGGGTTAGTTTCTTAGAGAAGGTGAACCACAGGGAGAGGTAAAACTTACATGAAACAGACTTGCTGACCTCTTGCAAAAAGTGAGCAATTCAGGTTGTTTTTGTTTGTTTGGGAGGGAGGGATAGGGGTATAGAGATACTATGAAAGGGTTATCTGTTTGACACTTTGACTATGATAAATAGGTCTGTAAGTTGTCCACAAACACATTGGCTTTGAGGGGCCAACATGTCCATTCCTAGTGTATAAGGTCAGAGACCTTTAAATACTTAGCTTGAAGAGTGTGTAAAGTGGTGGCTTTATTTCCTAGCGCTTTATCCTTCAACTAAAACTAACATCCAACCATATATTCTTTGTGAAATATTCTGAGGCCTTATTAAGTTTTAGAATGGCTTTAGATGACTGCTTATGAGTAACTGAAACTTCTGCATCTTTAATTTGATTAATATAATCAGGGAAACAAATAAAATACATTTGTGGTTTACCCGGTTCCTAAGTACTTGCCAGTTACTGAGAAACTATGTGACAAATGCAGAGAAGAGATTCCTTAAACTTTTGAGAAATTTTTACTGAAGTAGGACCCAAATTGTATTGGGGTGGGTCTGACCTCAGGTACATAATTTGGGAGGAGAAATGTATGTGACCCCACAAAATGGTTAAGTAGATGTAAGGAGTTCATTGAGCACCCATATGTAGTTTATGTCAAGGTTAAGCTACACAATACCTGACAACTCAGTTAAGCATAGACCTTGTGAATAGCTGCCTAGGAAATTTGTGAAAGGCCTAGATATTCAATTAAGTGAAATATTTGGTAGATTTTTCACTACTTTAATTTGAAGGGAAGATGCTACCGTAATCCCATTACATGCCTTCTTGGCTCTTGTTAGTTACTGTAATTACAATATTAACTTTTTTGTTCTTGAGCACCAAATAAAGGTGATTATAGATGTCTTTCCTTTTCCCTCAAACACATTCCAGAAGGCACATTGCTAATCAGCCGCATGCTGGAGAAGAGAGGTTCTCCCCTCTTTTTTTTTTTTTAAATTTTATTTAGAGGCATGTTTTATTTATTTATTTATTTATTTGCTTGTTTGCTTGTTTATACATGCACTGGGTACAGTCAGAAGCGCGGGAGGGTGAGAGAATCCACCAGAGCCAGAGCAGGGAGCAGAGGCAAAAGAACCGAAGCACACTGCTGAGGGGAGCAGCGGGCGGCAGGAGAGGTCTGCGCACCATGTGGGACCCTCCTCAGGTGGCCGGGGAGCAGCCGGGGATCGAACCGGCACCGCAGAGGCCGCGGGTAGCTTCGCAACCCAGCGCTCAACTGCTGCGCCACCGGGGAGGCCCTCTTTTTTTTTTTTAATGATATTTTTTTGAGCAATGTTAGGTTCTCAGTGAAATATATTGGAAGGTATAGATTTACCATATGTTACCTGCCCTTTCTCCCATCGTGAACATCTCCCCTCAAAGTAGTGGATTTGTTAGAAGCAGTGCACTGACACTGACTGTTCATAATCATCCAGAGGTCATCATTTACAAAGTGTGTGCTGATTGGGTTTGGACAAATGTATAGTGACCCATTCCACCATTTTGGTTTCATACAGAATAGATTCAGTGTCCTGAAAGTCCTCTGTGCTCTGCCTTTTCACCCCTTCCTCCTCTCTTACTTCGGATCTTTTAAATGTCTCCATAATTTTGTCTTTTCTGGAATGTCATGTAGTTGGAATCATAGTATTAGTTTTTTCAGATTGGCTTCTTTCATTTGGTTTAAGTTTCCTTCATCCCTTTTCATGGCGTGATAGATCATTTCTTTTTAATATTAAATAATCCTTTGGGTGTACCACAGTTTGTTGATCCATTCACCTACTGATGGACTTGTTTGCTCCCTAAATTTGGCAATTATGAATAAAGTTGCAATAAATTTCCATGTGTAGGTTTTTGTGTTGACAAAAGACTTGAGCTCATTTGGGTAAATATGAAGGAGCTCGGTTGCTGGACTGTATGTATGTTTTCAAACTTTGAGTTTGTTAAGAAACTGTCTCTTCCAAAGTAGCTGTACCATTTTGCAATGAATGAGAGTTCCTGTTGGTCCACATACTTCCCAGCATGTGTTGTTGATTTTGACCTTTCTAATAAGTGTAGTGGTACCTTCTTTTTTTTTTTTTTTTTTTTAAGATTTATTTATTTATCCATACATACAAGAACCGGGGTACAGACCAGATTCGCGGGAGGTTGAGAGGACTCACCAGAGACAGAGTGGGGACCAGAACAGGCAGATCTACTGAAATACACTGCTGAGGGGAGCAGCAGGCGAGACAGGAGCCGTCTGCCTCGCCATGTGGGACCCTCTCTGGCTGGCTGGGATCGAACCAGCGTTGCAGAGGCTGTGGACAGCTCCAAAGCGCTGCGCTCAACTGCCTGCACCACCAGGGGAGGCCCCGTAGTGGTACCTTCTTGTTGGGCTCTTAAAACCAAATTCTAGGGTCAGCAGAGGCTCATAACAATGGTCATTTCTTTCTACTTTGGTATGTGAGTGTTTTTATCTGATGAAGCTACTATTTAATAAACCACTGCTTTCATGGTCTGTTTTCTCAGCATCTGTAAGATAGAGGTAAGCCTCATTTAAGGGGAAGAATCAACTGTACAAGGACCTTCATGTCTGTAAGTGTACTGCGTGTCTAGGAGTTAAGCTTGTCCCTTGTGTAATTTATTTAGGGCATATAAGTGGAATGGAATGTTTTGAGTGATTCAGTTTCTCCCAGTAAATCAGCAGCGGAACCAGGCTGCTGATAATAGATCACAATTTCTTCTTTGGAGTGGAGGAGATAAATGTTCAGTAACTTTTGAGTAGCTTTAGATTTCAGACTAGGTCTCTCTGTCTTGTGCTGTGGGTGAACATGTGATTCTGATTTGATGTAGTGAAAAGTGGTCCAACAGTTATAGGAAGTAATTGGATACTTAAATGTGCTCAACTAGTTGCTGGTAATAAGTAGGGCCTCACACCTGGATGCATAGTTTGCTGAGATAAGTGCCGTTTTCTAGATAGGTTCTATACCCTTTAGCTCATATTTTGTCAAAGGTAGAGGCCTATATAATAAATCATTAGTATTTAATTGTCTTTTGCTAACTATCAAGTTAGCTGTTCTTTATAGAAGTTTATGAAAGTACGGAAATACAAAGGTATTTTGAAATTACAGTAGAAAAGCATGTTGGTATGGCATGATTAGAAAATCTGGCCATTTTACAATGAACAGTGTAATGCCTTCACTAACCAGTAAAAGCTACCATATAGTTAATGTTATGGATTTTGTATTATTTACTTTGGAAGCAGAATACACTATATTCCATTTTTATACTGCATTTTGGCAGACTCTCTAAAGCTATCAGATCAACATTACCCTTGTAAAGAGGTGTAGTGTGTATTATTATTTTTTTTTTCTGTTTACTTTCTTAGATTCTTAGGAAACACTTAGCATGACTTTGAGAAAAGAATTACCTCACAGTTGGATCTAACTGCACAACTCCAGTGTCTGTCTCTGTTTCTGTCTCTGTCTGTCTGTCTCTCATAAAGAGGCTCTTAGATTTCTTCTGCAGTTGAAGTTCATCACATTTGTAGATTACTTCCATGTATTTCATTTTTTTTTTTTAAACTTTGATTATATAAACACAGATCCTTAAAAGAGGCTGTGACAGTCTTCCACAGTGTTCTTATTTATTTTGCTGGGAATGGAGAATAGTTAAGAATCACAGTTTCTGGTTTGTGGTCACTCTTGTTCACGCCCAGAAATCTCAGGTAGTCATTTCTTGCTGAAAAACCTTCAGCAACTCCCCATTGCCCTCTGGATCTGCATAAACTTTCTGGTGCTTTAGCTGGCTCTCTATCCTCCGTCCTTTTATTCCCAGCCACACCCCTTACATTCTCAAGCTCTCAATTCTGCTGAACTGCTAGTTCCTGGAATCTCAGTCGTTTTCTCTGGCTTCTGCCCTTAATAGTTCTTCCCTAAATCTTTTTTCTTTCTTTTTTTTTTTAACCTCCTAAATCCAAGCAGACTGTACTGCTTCCCCCACCTCTCCCCAGTGTGCACTGGCACCGCTTCTTACACGGCCACATGCTGGGTTATGTGGTCCCACAGCTTCCATCTGAGGTCCCCTCCTTCTTCCCCTCTGCCATCATATAGACCTACACCAGTAGATGTGTGAATTTTTGGGGGGGCAGAATTTGCCCTGTTTATTCCATACCTCACTGCTTGACATGCAGTAGATATTCAAGGGTTTATTGAGGTATTGAGTGATAAAGTGTTTTTTTGTTCTGGTTTTTTGGGGTGTGGGTGCCTATATTGTCTCCTGTACCTTTTGTTCATAGAGCTACTCTGCTGGGGGCATCCTGAACAGCAGCAAACACCATCTTCCCCAGAGTTGGTTAAACAGATTGGATAGGTGAGTGGATACACTGTATACTGTGGGAGACCACCCTAATCAGTGTGTGCCCCCAGCCCTTGCCTTTTAATTAAGGGTGATATTGTAAGCTACATTGTAGCAGATACCTCAACTGTGCTGATACATTTCATACCTCTCAAAGGGGACAAAGTGTCTTTAGGGTCACCTTTCAGGGGAGTTTTGAGCAAAACCTAGGGGGACAAGTGGCTCTGTTGTTGGAAGTCGTTGGAGGTGTTCAGATTTGTTGCCTCATTCTTGACCATAGTGATCCTTGTCATTTCCTATGACTTTAAAGTTGCAATGTGCCACAGGGGCCTCTGGGAAACTAATGTGGACCATATTGGGGGGTGGGGGTGGTGTCAGTACCTGTACAGATGACGTGGACTCTGAGTGGGGAAGTGTACTGGATGGGCACTTAGAACTTGCAGAGTGGAGTTTGGGGTTTGTCATATTGTCATACACTTTTTTTTCTCCTTTAAATCCTGTCCTACAGGTGATAATTGCATTTTCATCCATAAATGCTAACTTGAGCTTTTAAACTATAGCCAGAGGGGCAGGGGTCACAGCCATTTCCTTGTTCCCTCCATGTACTTTTCCTTTCTCTCGGTAGGTAGGTGGTGTTTTCTGTTTTCAATCACAATGCTGTTGCTTCTACATAGATTGAATTATTGTCAAAGCTGGCAAATTAAATGTTCATAAGATCTGTGTGTTCCTGCTTGGTGGTGGTGAAAATTTTCTTGACAAGGAAACTAATGCTCTGGAAAATATTTCTAATCATCAGGATCTTGATGTGGTATTAACTTGCAGCCTCTTCCTACTTCCCCAAGACTTTCAGATTTTCTTATCTTTAATGGCTGTCTAGCCCACAGCTGTGAATGTTATCCCAGCGCTCATGCCAGTAAGTTTCAAATGATAACGTAGATGTTCTCTTTAAAAGAAGAGTTGATCCTTTGATGGTTATTTAGGATTAACTCGCCCCCTTATTGATCATTCTTAAGATATAATATATGGAGTGCAGCTTAATAATTAAAATACATACTCACTTGTTCAATGTTTGGAATTTTTCTGTATTTTTTTTTTTTTTTGCCCCCTTAGGCACAAAATGTTATGGGATAAATAAAGCCTGAAATAGGCAGGATTCAGCCTCCAAGGGGTTAAGAATGATCTAATGTGTGCTGGATATTCCAAAATATTCCAGAGGAATGTAGGGGCTCCCGCAGCTGCTCACCACGGACTGGTCTTGATTTTCATTCAGTTTCATCTGTGTGCTTGCTGTAAGGACTTCATAGCAGAGGGAAAGTGTCTTTCTCTCCTGCATTTTATTGCCCAGAAGGTTGTGAAATGCAGAAATAACCAACATAAAAATGGAAGCAAAAAAGAAAGTTACCTGTGCTAACTTCCAGGAGCCCTATGTTAACCTCTTTACCTTCAGAAGTGAAGGGCATCTATCTCTGAAACCTTTAGGGGAAAGTGTGTTCTCTACAAGAAGAGCTTAGTTTATTTTATAAGGTAGACATGGGGATAGTTGTTGCTCAATTGGTCTGTATTCAGGTGGCATCCCGAGACTTTTTGTTTGTTTTTAATTTTCTTTATATAGTGATGATTGAAAAGAACTGTCATGTTTTCAGTTCAAAATTTGCATTTGTCAGTAGATGGGAAATATTTAGGGTGGTTTTTCTTTAAGTATTCCTGTTACACTCAGGCCAACCCACATTCATTTCATGGAATATTGTTGGGTGAACTGAACTTCCCAAGTTTTTAATCTGAAACTATGTGAAAGCCAAGAATTCTTATTTTAAAACTGAGTTGTGGTGCTATTTTATGGCCATTTCAAATCCAGTTTTTTTTTTGTTGTTGTTGTTGTTGTTTTTAAAAGTGATTGACAGCATAATCTTCCTCTCATCTGTTCCAGCAAACCAGCCTCTGGGTGCCAGGTGTGTGTCCACAGTGATCTGGTTAATACCTCTAGGGCACCTCAGGGCATTCGGATCAAATGAGGCCACTCATACTGAGGAGTGGAGTTTTGGGATATATAGCCAGACAGAACCCATAATTCAAAGAAGTTTTCCATAGGAGGAAAGAGGAAAAGGAAAAATGAAAACGGCGTGGAGCATGTATGAACTAAGGAAAGTTCTTAGAAACCTAGCTCCTGCAATAAATATTTCACGTGTTACTTTTAGAGGTGAAACAGTCTTTTGAGATTGAATTAGAATGGCTAAATAGACTTGAGACAAAAATAATTCTGTTAGGTGTTTATTTATAGAAAGAACTTAACTGATGAAACAATTTGCATGAAAGCAGTGATTTTTTTTTTTAATTAATTATCCTGGTATACCATCTCAAATAATATCTTTTATTCTTTTGAGATTTTTTTGTTTGGGTTCTTTACTAGCAGGCCTTAATTTACCTAAACAAACACACTTGCTGAGAGTCAAAACATTGTTTCTGTTTTATTTAGTAGGTCCTGATTATAGAAACACTAAAACTTAGGGGCAGGGTGGGGCGGGGGGAGCTGTCTAGATGATTTTGACATTTTTCGGTAATCAAAGAGTACAATTTGATGTCACAGAGGGCTGGAGTTTTGGTCCAAATCACTGTCTGTTAAGGTGTCATGTCTTTTGGAATGTATATTAACGATTTCATTTTGAATCTTAAATGCATGTAGCTTGTATCAAGAGAAATAAATACCCAGAGGAAAGGGCCCCTGATATTTTTTTATTTTGGTAAGCTTTTTTTCAATTGTAGTAAACTACACACAGCATAAAAGTTACCATTGCAAATGTACTATTTACAGTGGCACTAAGTTACGTTCACAGTACTATGGTACGGATCATCTTTCTCCACTATGCATTTCCACAATTTTTTCAAACAAATTCCATGTTCATTAAACAGAAGCTATTTCCCTCTACCTGCAGTTCCTGGTAACCTGTGATTAGTGACATTAAACTTTATTTTTCTGAAAACTTTGATCTACAAATCAACCAGCTGCTTTTTACTGTCCTGGCACTGAAATTTTATATTTGGACCTATGCATTTTACTTAACCCATAATTGATATTTTGCTCTGACTTCAATTTTTTGTTGCTTACTAGCTGTCATGCATCTGGTTCTTGTCAAACAACAACTTGCATGGTACCCAGCTCTGGGTCTGGTGCCATTTCTCCTAACTTGCATTTAGAGTAAGAACCCAGATTTGCAGGACTTGGGAAAAAATCACAAGCAAGGCTTGTCTTTCAAGAGACAGAGAGGGGGCATCCCTGGTGGCACAAGGATTAAGTCACAGCCTATGAAGCTATCCGCAGCCACTGCAGCATGAGTTCGATCCCCGGGCAGGGAGCTACCCACATGGCACAGCAGACCTCTCCTTACTCACCTGCTGCTCCCCTCAGTGGTGTATTTCAGTTAGTCTGCCTGTTCTGTTCCCCACTCTGTTTCTAGTGAATCCTCTCACCCCCCCTCACCTCTGGCCTGTACCCCAGTTCTTGTATGCATAAATGAATAAATCTTTAAAAAAAAAAAAGAGAGACTTTGCTCCAACACCTTCTAGATGAAGGTTGCTTCTTGTTAAAAATGTGTTGTAAATATTTTGACACCTTGTATAAACCAGATGTAAAATTTTTTGTATAAAAAATTTAAGAAAGTTTTAAGGAAAAAACTTGAAGAAATGAACATTTCTTACCAGCATTGCCCGATTTCACATCATTTTGTGTTGCTGTGCTGACCACTGATGTTTATCCTGTGCTCACTGTGGGATAGGTGCTGTTGGGAGAGGTTTTCAGATATCCTCTTGTTTAATCTTCACCAGCATCCTTTGTGATGGTACTACTATGTGTAGTTCAAAATGAGTAAATTATAGTACCTGGGAAGTTAAATAATTTATCTGAAGCCCCATTGCTATCAGGTGGGACCCAGATGTGGCCTCAGAGCTCAAGTACAAGGTTATATAGCCTGTAGAGGTGGGATATTAATTTAGGAACAATTTTAGTTTCTACATGGTTAAGTTCTTGTACTTCCTTCAGTCAGAATAGTCAAGTCCTATTCATTACTGCAGTAAATTCCCAGGATGCCAGACCTAAGGGAGTGTTTCCAGGGTAGCAAACTCCCTGCCTTGGAAAAGAAACAACCATAGAGAAGGGGGCCTTCTGTGCCTATGAGGAGGGTGTGGGGGCAGTGTGGGTTGGTGCACCCCTTGCTGGCTCTGTAGCCCTGCAGTATGGACTGCTGGTCCATTTTACTTCTGTCCTGTATCCTCTGAGTGTACCCAGGAGGTAGCCAGCCGCCTCTTACAGCACAGCCACCTGGCTCTCCACCTTCCTCGCCCCCAGCCCCATCTTAGGTCTGTACTTAAGGTATAACAACCTCTGACTGGCATAGTAATATTGGTTTTTTCCCCCTTAAATACAAATAATATTGATCTGCTGCTGTATGCCAGCAGTGTGCTGTAAATAACAGCTGTGATGAAGTTGTGCTTGGGGAGTTAGTGAAGGGCCCATGACTGTAGTGGGGACCACAGTCAAGGCGAGCTGTCTGGAAGAAGGTGATTTTTGGCTATGACCAAAAGGGATAAATTGCGGTTCATCTAGAAAGAAGTGTGTGTGTGTATGTGTCTTGGGGCGGGGGTCCCTGCAGCTGCTGGAGGCATTCCTCCTATACACAGGCAGAACATGAGTGTGGAGAAAGAAATGAAGCTGGGAAGGAGAGCAGGGTTTAGCTGGGCAAGTCTGGTGGGCCTTATTCCTGGGTTCCATCAGGGCTAAGACAGAGTGGGGAGGGAGAGGGAGTGGGAACATTTAGGGACATTTTTGCATTTTAATAATACTGTTTGGCTGTTTAGAACAGACATTTGTGTTTTCCTTCTATTGGAAGAAAAGTACTTTACCATCTGAGATATTTTGTCTTATTTTGTGATAATGACCACATATCATGGTGTCATATGTGTGCTGCTACTGTTCTAAACACTTGATGGTTAGGGATTTGTTACTTTCTCCAACAACCATTTGTTAGCCATGTTACTATTGAAAAAAATACAGGAGTTGCAGTAACCACTGGAGACTGGAGTAAGTCTTAAAACAGGGATTTGAACATGTAGTCTGATGGACCTGTGCATGATAACTTACATCTAGCAGCCCTGCATTTTCCCCACAGCCATAAGCAGTGGCTGCTCAATACAGTGTGTAGAATTTATTTTGTGGTGTGCCCAGGTTTGTTTTTGTATACTCCTTAATGGACTTCCACTAGAGTCCACGAACTTTGGATACGCACATTCATTGAAAAGTGCTCAATGAATTTACGAATGAATTCATCAGTGTAATCACCACCCCATTTAATCAAGATTAATCTCCCTAGATCCGGTCTAGCCATTACCCCCCA
Source organism: Talpa europaea (assembly GCF_964194135.1). Lineage (NCBI taxonomy): Eukaryota > Metazoa > Chordata > Mammalia > Eulipotyphla > Talpidae > Talpa > Talpa europaea. The sequence continues at coordinate 52,054,740 of NC_140077.1, forward strand.
AAGGTAACCTTGTTCTGCCTTCTATCAATATCAAATTGTTTTGATTATTTTTTAAACTTCATACAAGTGTTTTTTTTGTCTCTAGATTCTTTGATTTGTTATTCTAGTTCATATTTACTAATATGAAACACTCTGTTGCATAATTGCTCTGTGTGTGTGTGTGTGTGTGTGTGTGTGTGTGTGTGTGTGTGTGTGTGTAGAACTTCCCACATCAGCAAGCAAGAGGGATATCAGAGAATTCAGCTCAAATCTGACATGATCTACCCAGAAATAGCATCCGATTCCACAGGTAAAAGACTCAGTCATAAAAGATTGCCCTCCAACCTTAAGTCCAGGTTATTTTGTTACTTGTACGTCTGACTGATAGACTGTAAAATCAAAGGTTCCCAGGACCACATCCTTGAGTTTGATTAATTTGCTAGAACTGTTCAGAGAACTCAGGAAACATGTTCACTCACTAGATTACAGATTTATTACAAAGAACATTACAGAGTACCAATAACAGCCAAAATATTAAAGGATACCAATCAACATAGGGCAAGGTCTTGAACAAAGCTACTTCTGGACCTTGGCCCTAGTGTGGTGGCATTTGGAAGCATTCTGTTTCTACAGCATGGAAGCTCTCCAAATTCCCTCCTTGGGATTTCCATGGAGACTTCATTACATAGATATGATTGATTAGCTTATTGGCATTGGTAATTAATTCAATCCCTAACCCTTCTCTTCTTCCTGGAAATCGGTAGCAGGACTGAAAGTCAAACTTTATGTTCCTGGTTGATTCCCCTGGCTACTAACCCCCACTGTTAGGTACTTTCCAAAAGTCACCTTCATTGACATAAGCCCAGTTGTGGTGCAAAGGGGGTTGTTATGAATAACAAGACACCCATCTCACCTCTAAAGTATTTTCGGGAACTGAGTACACAGACCAAATATTATGACAAAAGATGTTCCCAGTTGCTCTGATCACCCAGGAAATGTCAATGTTTTGGGAACTGTGAGCCTAGAAATGTGGATGCTGACCAGAAATATATGAGAAATGTATTTTGATTATCTGAATGACCATCCTTATGTTTTTATAAATCAATATTGCAGCTTTGGTTCTTTTTTATAACTGTGCAGTGTTTCACTGCATAAACATCTGTGGAATTATTTTCAATGTTAGCGTCTTCCCCTTTCTCACACCCCCTTCCCTCATTGTTGGTCTTTGAACTTTGGGACTCCATGAAGGGAGTATGGCATAGGAGGGGACATTGGCCCTACCAACTTGGTTTCCAGTTCATTGAGGTTCTCTGTCTCATTGGTTCATAAAGTGATTGCATTCAGAGCCTTTGAACACGGTGGACTTAACCTGTAAAAACTAGTCTTCAGAGTTAATACCAGGCTTGCTTCCATCCCACTATTAGGAAGCTCAAATGAGACAATGCACATTAAACTGCTTTGGTAAAATTTGTGAGTTATTCTTGTAGAAAATGATAGGAATGCTTGTTATTATCTTGCCACCCGCCCCCTTCTCTTGTTCTCCAAAATGTATTTCAAAATCAAAACTGTTCTAAATAATCTTATAAAGTGACGCTTGTAAAATAATCTCTGGAAAATTCAGTGTGGTTGGTATAGCAAGCATCAAGCTCACTCTAAAAACCTGAGGCTGCAGACTCTGCAGCCTGACTTCTCAGGGCTGTATTTCTTTGACACTTGGACACACTGGTAACTTGACGGATTTCTTAGCATTTGGGGATTCAGAATTAAACCAGTCTGTGTGTGGCTGTGTAAAAATAACAGGATGGCAGCAGGCAAACCCACTTCCTAAAGATCCTTTTTTTTTTTTTTTTTGGACCAGTTGTAGGACTCTACCCATTTTTCTTTAAAAAGAGCCAAATATGTATGCACGCTTTACATTTTCCGGACTTGAGCATTGTGGACAGCTGCCGGTCAAAGTACGCTTGTCTTCTCAGCATGTGACTTTTGACCCGGTTTCATGGGGGTACGCATTCTGCAGGATGGACTTTGATGGAGAGATATGATTTCCACTCCTGCTTAGCTGCTGACCTGAAAAACAGAAACCAGAGATTGGACACCTGCGGGACTGACATTGCAGGCTTGTAACACTCAATTGATGGGAGAACAGCTTGTGAACCAGGGGCAGGTCTGTAGGCGGCCAACAGTTTTCTCTTTGTAGGGGGCTCCCTGAGTGACCTGTTTCCCTTTTTTTTGCCTGTGGGTCTCTCAAGCAATAGGAATGGCAGTTTGGAAACTGATTGAAGGAACATGCTATTCCGCTAAGGCACAGTTGTGGATTTGTTGTCCCGGCCTGAAGTCTTAGAGGATGATAAAGGGGAGTAAGGAGGACAGTTTGTGTAATCCAGGGACTCAATACATACACAAGTTAAAGTAAGCCATCTTGAACCCAAATATCAGCTCCCCAGAGAGGTGGTGCTCTATCCAGGAGTAATATAGTCTTTTGGTTTCTCGCTGCCTCCCTCCCATGCTGCTTTGAATGCCTTTCTTTCCATTGGCCTCTTTTTCAGGTAAGGGAGATTAGCACTAACGACTTTAATCCCTTATTTGTTTGGTTCTTGCTTGGCCCAAAGCTTTGTACTCTGGGTCACTGGTACCTGAGGGGTATTTTGAAAAGGGAGTTGGAATTCACTTGTTAGCCCACAAATGATAACCTGTAGACTTTGCTGTTTTTCACAAGTCAGTGCATTTTATCTCTAGTTATCAAATTCCTATGAGTTCCACTGCTTATCTTTTTGGGGTTTGTTTTCAATTTTATGGGTTGCAGATAAGCATTCTGCATTAGGCCATCTGTGTGAATTATCCTTCCTTTCGATATTGTTCATTAAATGATTTCTGTTTTCAAACCCAGGGTTCTTTAAGAGAACTTGGCAGAACTGAGAGAGAATTGAAAACCAGGTAGGGTTGTCAGATTTACAAATAAAAATACAGATGAGGAACCATTTTTAAATTTCAAATAAACAAGGAATAATTTTTTAGTGCATGTATGTCCCACATGTTGCATTGAACATTTGCATATTAAAAAGCCACTTTGACTAAGCATCATGTATTTATCTGGCATTCCCCAAACCCATAGGACTTCAAAAAAATTTTTTTGGTATCAATAATGTGATTTACAAAAGCATTATTTTTTCCTATGTTGTCTATTGATTGTGAATTTGCTTCTTGCCCATTTTCTTTTTCTCTTCTCTTCTGGGAAGCTGATCTTTGCTGTAGTGTGAGTCTTTGGGTTTGTTAGCATGCAACCAAGGGGTCTCCAATGACTCCAAACTGTTAACTGTTGCAAGCTCTCTGGCCATCCATGTGCATGAAGGCAAAGGCAGCAGACTTAGTGTGATAGGTTTTTTTTTTTTTAAATATTTAAATATCTATCTATCTATCTATCTATTTATTTATTTATTTATACAAGCACTGGGTACAGTCAGAAGCGTGGGAGGGTGAGAGAATTCACCAGAGCCAGAGTGGGGAGCAGAGCAGGCAGAAGGACCGAAGTACACTGCTGAGGGGAGCAGCGGGTGGCAGGAGAGGTCGGCGCTCCATGTGGGACCCTCCTCCGGTGGCCAGGGAGCAGCCAGGGATCGAACCGGCGCTGCAGAGGCTGTGGGCAGCTTTGCAACCCAGCGCTCAACCGCTGCGCCACCGGGGAGGCCCAGTGTGATAGATTTTTAATAGAATTGGTGTGCATAAAGAGAGAATGATTAGTCCCTGTAAAACTCCAAAAATGACCCATATACTCATGGACAAACAGCCAGCCAAACAAGCTCAGCCCAAACCAAGGTTGCTGAGGTCTGAAAAGCTTGCCATAAATCTAAGGTCCTTTCTAGTGGGAACCACAAGAAAGGGATTAGGCAGGTCACAGAAAGCTGGTTCAGAAGGGACAACCCAAAATTCAAAGTGTACCACATCATGAGGTCAGGATAACAACTGCCACTGTCTCTGCCAAGGACAAGAGCAGCCTGCCCATGACTATTCCAAGTGTCTACATGTTTCCCTTCCTTGTGTCTTCCCCTTCCTCCTTTGTTCCACTTCCATCTCTATGTCCACCCCACTCCTTCTCAGCTGTGCCCCATTCAGGAAAGCAAGTTCATAACATAAAGGGAGTTTTAGTCCAAGACACTTTCTGTCTCAGCTTGGAGATGGGGGTGGAATTTGTTCAGGACATCAGTCACTGGCTTGGAGTTTGTGCCTTCCTCTGCAGGATCTTCTTAGAACATCACCGCCTCTTTCTCAGACCTCTCTCCGTTTGCTTTCACTTTTTTGGCCCTTAACCACCAACTTCCTTCTTTCTTCCTTTCTAGAAGCTATCTTTGAGTGTATGTCTCAGGTGTCTCTCTTTATTTGGCCACATGTTACCAACTTTCATTTCATTTCTCTTTTCTGTGTGAGCCTGAAATGGCACAGGGAGGACTTACTGTCTTGGCCTCTCACGGTTTATGAGATCAGGCAACAGTCACAAATCCTTTTGGGGCCTCAACTTCATCCTCTGTTCATTAAACATGTTTGTTTAGAATTCAAGGTTTGCTAACTAACAGGCTGCGTTTGGTCCACAGGTGAGTGGTTTGGCCTTAGAGTTCTCTTTGGAAAAGCAGTCTCAGGAGAGCCATGGGCTTGAGTCTCTCATCAGCATCACCTCACTGTGTTGCTTCTCATACCAGCAGTGTCACATGCTTATTTACTTCCCCCTCTGGTGGTGTTGCGTTTGAGGCCCCTGGAACTGTGCTGCAGAAAATGACTAATGAAACCAGTATGTTCTTTCTGCTTGGTTTAGCTCTTAAAACAGCCAACCCAATGTATTGCAACTTTAGTTGAGGGAGAAATACAGAGGAATTACCTTGCCAGGTTCATCTGCTGGAAGGTGGTGGCATGAAGATTTGGGAGACTGGCTCCAGAGCCCCTGGTCTGAATGGGCTGTGTTGTATTTCTGTGGCCACTTGCAGCTGTGAGGCTCAAGTTCAGAATCTAGTATAGTTTTTGAAATTCATAATTTAAATCCTTGTCCTGTCATCTGGGAAATTGTGTTAATTCTTGGATGGTGAATTCTTACAATCAATTTTCCCTGAAAAGAATCCTCTTCCTGCCCTTTCAAGATACTTCTGAGTGTTTAATCTTCTTGTGGCCTTCCTCTAATGTGTATAGATTATGAGGTATTCTCGTTCATTTAGTGCAACAGTTTTGTGTACCTACCATGCACCAACTCTGCCTGAGATGTCCTTTTAGGAGCAAGGCCAGGGAATGAATAATGTCCCACCTTCAGTAAAGGCTTCCAGAGTCTAAGGAAATCTTGGACCTGCTGTGAAGCAGCTCCGAGACTGATAGGAGAGCAAGCAGTGTTTATACTGATATTGAAGGAAGATGGTAAGTTGACCATTCAGGGTTCACATAGGAAAATAGAACCATGAAGAATGAAAGGGAAAGAATTTAATTTAGCCAGGGAACTGGTTACCCTGAGTTGCTGAGAATTCAACTTACAGGGAGGTGCAGTGAGATAGCCCAGTGGTGGAAAATAGCAGGGTCATCACTGGAAGAAAAGGGAAAGAGAGATTATCTGAGTCCAAGTGCTTGGGCCACCCAGAGAAACTGGGACCATGGTGGACCTTGAGACCGAGACACAGCCCAAGGTGCAGAGGAAAGGAGAGAAACATCTTGATTCTCCCCTTTTCCCCACCATGTGGTCTTTTGCCAGTGCATCTCACTGTTGAATCCAGTTAGAAATTAGCTGACTTCAGGGAACTGGGAGATGCAGAGGTTGGTCACCCCTGCTTTGCAGAGCAGAAGCACAATAGCAGAATCATGGGCCAGACACACCCAGAACTGGCTCAGGAAGAAATGAAAATGAAATGACTGTGTTTGGCCCAGCCGGCTGAACACTTCACAGATGACAGAATGTTGGAGGACTTACTGGCTTTTATTCCCATAAGAGCGTGAGTGAAGGGTATTTTAGGGAGCAGCAACTGCATAAAGGAATGGCAATACAGGGAATGTAGTTTTGATAGTAATCCATGAAGGAGAAGCAAGCATACCTTTTACACCAGTTACCCAACTGCTCGGCTGGGCCTCTGAGAGATAGGGCCAGTGCATGCAGGGTAAGAAACCTCTGTGATGTACAGGGAGGATGACCAAGTCTAGGAAGAGAAACGTGGACAGTCGTAGCTGTTGACATTAATGCCAAGGGAAAAGTCCAGGTTTTCTTTCAGTCAGTGATTGATTAGAATCTCCTTGACAACTGCCACAGTCATGAAGGTTATGGTCACATCCCTCAAGGTCTAGGGATTGGAGCCGGCCATTAATATTTAAAGATTCCCAGGAAATACTAAAATTGCTTTTAGCCCAGCATCAAAGTTTGAGACCCTCTGCTCTGTACATTCGCAAGTACATTTTAATTTCATCTGAGACTTGAAAAAATACTGTTTTCTTAAAATGCTATTTTTTTTTTAAGATTTTATTTATTTTTATGAAAGAACCATGGTATAGGCCATATGCGCGGGAGAGTGAGAGGATTCACCTAGACAGAGCGGGGAGTAGAACAGACAGACTGACGAAACACACTGCTGAGGGGAGCAGCGGGCACGACAGGAGAGGTCTGCTGTGCCATGTGGGACCCTCACCGGCCGGCTGGGATTGAACCGGTGCTGCAGAGGCTACAGACAGCGTCACAGTGTGGCACTCAACTGCCTGCGCCACCAGGGGAGGCCCTAAAATGCTAATTTTCCCCAACTTTATTGAGAGATAAGTGACATATAACATATATAGGTATGTGTACAAAAAAAATACAGCATGTTGATTTGATAGACTTTATATATGCAAAGTGATTCCCACCGTTGTTAGCTAACATCTGCATCACATTACATAATGAGTTAACATGTTTTGATTTTGTTTGAAGTTTTTAAGTAGGAAAGGCATCTCATGATATTCTCTTGCCTTCCCTTTTACACAAAAGATAGTATAGGTGATTCTTTTGATGTTGTTTTTTTTCCTCTCCCACTTAATTATAGTTTGGAGATTTTTTCCATTAAGTACCTTGATTGCTTTGTCATTTCTTTTTACAGATGTATGGTAATCCATTGTATGACTCTTACCTACCATTAGGCATATAATTTGCTTTCAGTCTTTGGTCTCAATAACAATGTTGCCAATAATCTTGAAAGTGGATCATTCTGTATGTGGATGAGTATATCTGGGAGGATACATTGCATTTACTCATTTACCAAGCACATACTGTATTGTATACTAGCCACTCCCAAACCATTTTACAGATAAGGAAACTGAGACTTAGAAATGATGGATGACTTTGTAAAGTCACACCCGAGAGAGTGGCAGAGCCAGAATTCACACCTAGGCCAGTTGACTCGAGAAGTATTCCTTCAACTTGGTAGACTGCTTTAAGGGTAATTTCCCAGAAGTGACATTGCTGGGTCAAATGCTCTATATATGTGTAATTTGACAGATGTTGCCAAATTGCCCTTGGCAGCACTTGTAAGGTTTATACTTCCATTAGCAGGATGTGAGCAGTAGTGTGCCATGCACCATGTATCAAACTTGGATCTTGTCAGTCTGAAGAATAGCATCTTGGAATATATAGTTTTTGCACTTCTCTCAAGGGGGATAGATAAGCATCTTTTCACAATTATTAAGAGCTGTTTATATTTCCTTTCCTGTAAATGCTTAGTTCCTGGCCTTTTCATTTGTTTATTGGCATATTGGTCTTTGTCTTGTCTGTATTTCTGAGAATAGTATATACTACTGTGACTTTTTTTTTTTAATTTTTTAAAAAGGATATATTTATTTATTTATGCAAGCACTGGGTACAGTCAGAAGCGCGGGAGGGTGAGAGAATTCACCAGAGCCAGAGCAGGGAGCAGAACAGGCAGAAGGACCAAAGTACACTGCTGAGGGGAGCAGCAGGCAGCAGGAGAGGTCTGTGCGCCATGTGGGACCCTCACTGGTGGCCGGGGATCGAACTGGCGCTGCAGAGGCTGCGGGCAGCTTCGCAGCCCAGCGTTCAACCGCTGCACCACCAGGGGAGGCCCGTGACTTGTTTTCCTTTTATCCAATTATGAGTTGTAAAATTTCCCACTTGTCATTTGTCTTTTGACTTTTTTTTTTTTTTTTTTTTTTTTGCCTCAGTGAAGTTTCTTTACACTTAAAAAGTCATTTCTCATCCACAGGAAATATTGTTCAGTATTATGGTAAAACGTATTGTATGTGTACTCTGGCAGGGGAAGTAAACTGCTAATTGAAAGTGGGCTACTATTGTATTTTTGTCTAAATGACACATTTAAGAGATTCAGAAGAAAGAAAAGTAATGATGCTAGATATCATTAAACTCACAGCTGATTATTGGAGACTCATTTCCTAGTGTTTTCCCGTACCCCCTTATTTTTCTCTACAGTGTAACACTCTGTATTTCTTATAAATCTTGAATGAGGATAAATCTGTGATGAACTGATCAATTACTGAATTATTTGCATTTTGGAAACTACTAATGTAGCCTTTTCCTTTCTCCACAACTCTCTTAATTGGACTAACTTAATTGGCATTATTTATTTGTCCTTGTCAGTTTCAGACTCTTTTATCTGGTGGTTTTATTTTACTCTGTAGCATTTTCCATTTCCCCTGCTTAAACATAGGTTTAAAGCTCTGGACCTTCAAGTCAGCTTTTTTCCATATGGACTAGTTAGCCAATTAGTTGTCTTTGTTCATTTCACAAGTATTTCTGAGGAGGCACTGTGTGCCAGCTACTCTACTAGGTTCTAGGGGACAATCCTTGCCTCTGGGAGCTGATGATTTAGTGGGGAGAAAATAGACATCAGACAACTAACTCCACAGTTACAGAATTAACATGTGGTAAGTGCTCCAAAAGATAAGTGTATGGGAGATAGAATAGGAGGGACTGAACTTGTTTGGGACAGCCAGAGAGAGCTCCTGAACACTACCAACATCTGAATGATGAATAAAAGTTCACAGTACAGAGGACTGGTAAGGTTCTGGGCCAAGGGAACAGGCTGTGCAAAAGTCATGGTACATGGCAAGTTTGAGAAACTGAAAAGTGAGTGTGGTCAGAGTATGAGTTGGATGTGACCTGAGGAAGGATTGGAAATAGATCGGGCCAGGTCTGACAGAGGTTATAATTTATCTCTAATGTCTACAACTTTACTGTAAATAAACCCTGGACCATCTGTAAAATATGTAAAATTTTTCTTTGAAAGGATGCAAACTACTCAACTTTGTCTCTTGCTTTCTTCAAATTCTGAGTTGAGAACACTTTAAAGGTCATTTATTGCTCTTCTTGTGCTCGGTTTTTATAAATGATAGACAGGGAAATCAAATGACCTACCCAGGTCCACACTAGAGAGAGCAGCAGTGTCAGAACTTAAACCCAGGTCAGTTAGTTTCTGGACTGTTCTCTGTACCCAGCACTGTCTCATCCCTCAGAAAATGCATTCTCACCAAAAATTGAAATTTCTTTTTCAGATTTATATGAGAAATTTTAGTATAAAATTAAATACTTTAAGACATTTTGTAAGTAACATTTATTTAAACACACACACACGGATGACTGTTAGACCTGGACCTGCTGAAGCTGTGTCCATTCTTCTAGTCACAGCTTCAGGACATGCTTCAGTATCTAGAGCAGCTAATTCAAGGAGCAATGCTGGCATGTGTGCCTTTTAAATTAGGAATAGGTTGTTATTTCAGTGACTATGCCAACTTTCTTCGCTTGAATAAACTTGGCCTGCAAAAATGGCATTTTAATTCATTCTTTTTCAGTTTTTCCAATATTCTGTGTTTTTGCCAATAGTCTTCATTTTAATTCCAAATGTGGCAAAAAGATTTACTGTTTGTTAAGCAAATCTGAGTTGGCTGGGGGCTTGAAGAAGGAATGAAGATGTAAGGACTGTAGATATACATAAATGTACCCAAAATGGATACATTTCTCTTTCTCCACCATGACTTATATTTTATTCTTTGCCCATTCTGTATGTTCTTTGTACAAGGGAAGAAAAAAGTGGGGGCATGGAAGAGAAGATGTTCTTGCCTCTATTAGAGGTTTGGATCCTTAAGTGTTAGACTCTTAACGTGTCTACAGTGGGATTGCTGGAATCTTAGTAATGAGTCTTATCTGGCACCTTGAGTGAGTTAGAGATTGTAGACCTTACCTTATTGGAACCCATCTATTTTTGTGTTAGAATTATGCTGAAATGTTTCATGTACACATTTCATATCTTGGCTGCTTTGGGATTGAAAAGGGAGCCTGGAACAAAAAGTGAATTAGCTGGAACTACAAATGAGATGGTGCCCGATTCTCAGCCAGCGGGGAGGTCAAGGTGAATAGGAAGGGACAGTTAATACTAGAGTTTTTAGATAGGCAGGGGTCAGATGTAGGAAAGTTCCCTCTTGCCTGGATCAGTTGCCTGGGGAGGTGAATGAAGAATCAGGTTATACAAGATGTGGTCTGGATCTGCAGAGGATACCAGGTACCAGAACAGGACCTGCTAATTTAGCAAGTTGGTAAGGTAGAAGAGTCCCTTCTGTGTTTCCTGGCCAAGGCTATGACATCTCTTTGAATTGGGTGTGTTTATGTCTGTAGATGCACGTAAGTGGGAACATTTTCCCCAAAATGTGTTCTGAGTTCTTTATTTCCCCTATTCCATCATATAATTAACTGTTTATCTCTTGTTTTGAGCAGTGTATTGTTTCTCACTTTATGGAGATCTTACAAGCATGTTTCACTACTATAGATTACATTGGCTTTGTATTAAAACTGAAAAAACATAGTTTAGTATTTTTAGGAAAGATAGGTTTAAAATCTATAAATGCTGCAATTGGAATTCAAACCATATAAAAGTGAAAGGGTAAATCTGTCTTTTCCTTGAGCACCTTGTCTTCATAAATGTTACCACTATTTTAATATCTTAGGCATTTTCTTTATTTTGTGCTGACACAAGTAGGTGCTTATATTGTCTCCCTTAAGTACACAGAAATAGGAGCACACTGTACTGCATTCTGTGTCTTTTTTTTTTTTTCCACTTAAATTCACAAGATGCATTATCAGTGGCCTAAAACTGCCACCTTTCGGGCCTCCCCTGGTGGCTCAGGCGGCTGAGCGCAGCACTGTGAAGCTGTCTGCAGTCTCTGCAGCGCGGGTTCGATTCCGACCAGCCAGTGAGAATCCCACATGGCGCAGCAGACCTCTCCTGTCTTGCCCGCTGCTCCCCTCAGCAGTGTATTTCAGTCAATCTGCCTGTTCTGTTCCCCGCTCTGTCTCTGGTGAATCCTCTCACCCTCCGGCGCATCTGGCCTGTACCTCAGTTCTTGTATGCATGAATAAATAAATCTTAAAAAATAAATAAATAAAACTGCTTCCTTTTGAAGGGCTTCCTATAAGTGTTGGATGAAACAGGAGTACTAAATTTAACTGTTGATGTATTGATTGTCATCTCTTGATTATTACAAATAAAGTCACAGTAAATATTCTTTGAACAAATTCAATGTAAATCTTAGGGGTAGTTTGTCAGTATTACCTGTGGGATAAAAATCTAGGAATTGAATTATCAGTTCAAAAGTATATGTTTTCAAATATAAATATAAATGTTGTTTATATCCATTTGGGTAGTATTAAGTCATTTTTTTGCTTTCTCTTCACTTTCATAATCCTTTGTTCTTTTAACCCACTACTGTTTTGACCTCTGCTCTGTCAGGTAGAAACTTCCAGTTGAGTGTTGAAGGGGTTGGTTTCCCATAGAAATAACTGCTAAGTACTTAGATTTCTTCTTTCTGGAACTTAGTCATCTTTTAGCATTGAAAAGCCCACTTTTGCCTAAATAAGTTGGAAGTCAGTGAGAGAGCAGATTCATATACTTTTTATTACCAAACTCTCTTCTTAGTAAGAATTTGCAAGTATTGAAAATTCAAAGCTGATTTTGGTGTCCCATTTATGGGACTGTCTTTCACTACCATAGATCACTCCCTCTGGTCACATAAGAAGATTATGATGTTTATAAAATGCTGCAAACTGTTAGGAATCAAAGTTTGGTTCTCTGTCAAAAGTAAGGGTTTTGAAGTCTGACAACTCATTCAGCTTTACCAGGTGTATACTGTGTACAGTGTTTGTACATCCAGTTTTTAAAATAGACTCTGCCGGATCACCATCAGTTCACATGATAGGAATCTTACTCTCATGTTCTCAAATATATTTTAGGAGGTTTCAGAGTAAAGCATATTTCTCCAATTAGTATCAACTGAGTTCACTCCAACTTCTCTAAGTTGAACCAGTGAAAGGAACACGGCTTTTAATATTATAGTCAATTGGATAGTATTTATACTTTGAGCAGCCTTGCAATAAAAGTTAATAATTAGTTTTTTCCTATATCATTAACACATACTTACATGGGTTCTGTCGATAGAATAGGAAAGAGCAAAGAGAAGAAAAAGGAAAGCATAGATTTATAAATACAGAGCCTCGGGAGGTAGGGGGTGCTAACTCTGACAAAAGGCACTCTGTGGTTTCTAGTATCATTTGTGAGAAGAGGATCATCTGGTATGTCAGAATACATCTGGGTTTTTGTACATCCTCATCCTTTGCAGGGAGTTGATGCCATCAATTCACTTGGAATCCCAGAAGGGAAAAGTGTATTTATTTTCCAGTTCTGACTTCTAACTTTCAATATCCTATTTCATTCATCACCACACTTTAGTCTCTTGCAAAAATGGTATGTTGGGTGCTCGTGGCAAAGACATGGTGTTTAACTCAAAGACTAAGAGTCATTGTACAGAGAGAAGGTGACATGAGATCTCAGTGGGCAGGGAACTCAGCTCATTACTTAACTTCATATATATAGCACCTTAGGATCCCTGTTATTGTGCTTTGGGGCTAAAAGTATCTCTCCTTTTTGGTAATGAATTTGTTTTTCTATTAAAATAAAGACAGATTAGTATAAGGGGCATCCTTATGGCCCTCACCTGAAATTAGTGATTTTTTAATACCATACTGCTTCCATATCGCCTCCCCCCAACCCCTTGTCTTTCTGTTTCCTTTTGCCTGACCATCTGAAAAGTAGGTTTCAAATATCAGGTCACTTCATTTTTTTTTTTTTTTAAAGATTTATTTATTTATGCAAACAAGAGCTGGGGTACAGGCCAAATATGGTGAGGGGGTTGAGGGGGAGTGAGAGGATTAACCAGAGACAGAGCAAGGAGCAGAACAGGCAGACTGACAAAATACACTGCTGAGGGGAGCAGCGGTTGAGACGGGAGATGTCTGCCGCGCCATGTGAGATTCTTGAACCCGCAGTGCAGAGGCTGCAGACAGTTCACAGCGCTGGGCTCAACACGCTGTGCCACCAGGGAGGCCCTTTTCCATTTTTCAATGCAAAGAATTGACTAATGACGTGTGCTTGAACCTGATAGATCATTTAGCTTGCACCTGATTGGTCAGTTTTAGAATCCTAGAGCCAAATATAAAAGGGGGGAAACCCTTGCTAGGCCTGCACTCAGGTCAGGGTAGGCTTGTGGGCCTGTTGGTTCCAGGGAGCTGTGGCTAGATTCGGCTTGGCTGGGGCTATGAGGGGAGAACATCCACCGGTGGTATCTCAGCCCCAACACAGCCCTCTTACCCTGTGGCCTTTGGGGATTGTGGGAATCCAGTTACACTGTCATGTCAGGAATGTCACCCCTCCCCCGGTCTGTAGGGGAGATAGTGGGCAGTGACTGAATTGGACATCCTGTCCATTTGGTTGAGTCATTGTGTTCTATATGCTAGGCACCAGGCTAAGAATGAACATTATTTCATGTATCCCTTAAGACATCCGTCAGTAGTACAAGCAGTTACCCTCCTTTACGCTTTCCCTGAGGGTGGAAGAGGGTTTGACGAGAAACTACTAGAGGATTTACGTTTTGGGTAGGTAACCTTGGGAGAGTATATACATGCATAGGTTTTTTCCAGCTTGGGTGTTTTCAGAAAGTAGGAGCAGCTCTGTGATTGGGTAGCTCAATGCATCTTTTCTGTAGAAAGAGCCCATTAGAATCAGACTAAAACTCTTGTGAAGAGCAACGCTATTCATTTTCACCAAGACTGGGGGGGATGTTTGGTATTTTGTGGGTCATCTTGTTTTGTCTCACTTTGACATAGTCTCAGAATGACCTTGTTTGATGTGGATGTTCTGTGAGATTGTTTATGTCCTACATGACCTGGGGGTGTCAGATCAGTTTGTAACAATTTTAAGGTTATAGCTGTGAGTATCAGCTCAGCCCCTGGGGATCAGGACTGCTGGGTATTTTTCCTTAAAGAAAATGTCTAGGCTTTTGTTTTCATAAATCTATGCTTCATTATATAGGTTTTCTTAAAATAGGATTGACCTTTAGTAGATACTTATTCCTTAAGATTCTAAGGAAGAATTTTGAACAGAAATATATTTAGAACATTACTGTTCAGGCCGTTGCTTCCAGGCTTCCTAAATGACTGATTTTTGGAGGTTTTAGGTAATCCTTGTGAAGTCACTGGGCCCCTTTGGCAATTGCTTAATCACATTTGATCCTTCTCTTCTTACCTGTTGAGTGAGGGTAATTATAACAGTGACCTAAATTTCTTAAAGGCCCCTTGTGATGTAATGGTTCGATCTCACAACGAGATGGTATCTGCTGATATATACCTCACCTGCTTCCGAAAATGATCTGAGGTGTCTGGGGTAGTGTACCTTTCCCTCTTACCTTGCCACCCACATCAGCTCCTTTTCTTAGGACTTGGCCTCAGTGAGCAGTCATAGTTGTTAAGTAACTCCTTGCCCACAAAGAAAAAACTTCTGGAAGGAGGGTGTCTTCATCTAAGAAAATCTTCATCTAGGGAAGTTCTGAAACATCTAATTATGATTGCTTATTATTTATTTTTAAATGAGTACTGGAGTTATTTATTTTTAATTTATTTTTGCATGGAAGAACTGGGGTATAGGTGAGAGGTGCAGGGGTGAGAGGATTCACTAGAGACAGAGTGGGGAGCAGTGCATGGTGGTGGGAGGTGAGAGGATTCACCAGAGACAGAGTGGGGTGCAGAGCAGGTGGATTTACTGAAATACACTGCTATGGGGAGCATGGGTGAGACAGGAGAGGCCTGCTGTTCCTTGTGGGTTAGCTCCCTGGCCAGGGATCCAACTCAGGCCCTAGTGGTGATAGCATTGAGACTTAACCCCTAGGCCACCAGGGAGGCCCTTGTATTGCCTTTTTAAAACAGGGATGGGGCAGATTTATCCATTGGTGGGTTTAGTTTTCTTGTTTGTTGTGAAGAGTTTAGGACATTGGCTAGGAGCAGGACTTGACCAGCAACCTTCCCTCATTTTCTTGTCTAACAGCATTTAACCCAATTTCTAGTATTTCCTTTTTACTACTTGAATGCTTATGAGTGTGGTCCTGTGAGCTGTAGCCGTGTAGGAACAAAATGGTAAAATGGCTGTGAGGTTGGTGAACTTTTTTCCTTGCAACATCTACCTGATAATATTCAAAAGGAAGGAAAAAAGATGAGCAGTATGTGTTTTGGTTGAGTAAGTGCTTGAAATCAAGGATGGGTGGACAAAGCAGGAGAGGAGCTGGAAATGTGGATATTTTTGCTGTAGGTGTAGCACATCTTTTGCATGTTTTCAGGACAGTCTCATTTTTGTCTAATTATGTGACCTTTTATCCTATTGAAATGCTTTGAAATGTCATCTAAATTCCTTAAATGCCCAGACTTAATTGTCTAGACTTTCTTCTGATTCCTTATCTCTGTATTCCTGTGTAAATAACTCTGTTATTGAAACTTTATAGTGCGTTTTACTATGCCATAGAGCAAATTCTGAAACATCGTTTTCCAACATTATCATGGCTATTATGATTATTCCAGTACACATCATATCTCTTAAATCCTCTGGAGCTTTAAGTTGGGGAACATTGATATCTTAAAATCCCATTTAGTCATTCATTAAGGTTCATATTTCTTCTCAAATACTCTAAAATTTCTTCTCAAATACTCTACATTTTCCTTCATATAGGATTTGCAGACTCCCAAACTATTTTTTTCTCAGGTAGGTACCTTGTTCTTGTGAACAGGTTTTCTGTTTTATGCTTGGATTGAGGGATGATTTTTTTGTGTGTTTTTACTATGTTGCTTGGCTTCTGGTGGCCTTGCTGAGCAATTTTTGGTTAATTCTCTTGTGCATTCTAGGTGGATAACACTGAAATGATGGATTTATGTTCCCTCCTTTATAACATTTCTCAGTCTCTTTCTGTAGAATCAGGTCATGCTCACCTTTAACATGTTCAGTTGTTTTTAACCTAGTAAACAGAAGAGAGTAGTAATTTAAACAGTGTTGGCTCTATTGTTAGTTCATGAGCATCTATAGGCTCCTGGTCAGTCTCCTTCCTTAGTTGGTTATGTTTCCATGTATCTTACTACTGGTACATGTTTCTTCATACAGCAGATTTCCTTCCCTACCACTGTCCCAACCCTAACGTAGTCAAAGGAAAACTGACTTTATGCCTTTTTCCACTTGCATGCTGACCTTGGAAGCTCACTCCAGATAAGAAACTGCTCTATTCTTTGTGTTTACTGCATTGGCTAAGACATTCTGTACAGTGTTGAATAATATTGATGGTAGCAAGAGTCCTCTTGTCCCCAGCTTTGATGGGAATGCTTCTAGTGCTTTATTCCTAAATAGGTTGTCTGATGAAAGTTTTGGTAGACATTTACAGATCATATGTTGGCTTAGTTTTGTAATCACACAAGACCGGAATTTTGTCATGTTTTTATCTTTTGGGTTCATCATATTTAAAAAATTTCAATATAACAAAATAATAGGCCACCTATGCATTTGCAACCTCTTTCTTCCCCTCTGCATGTGCTTTCTCATTTCTCAGAAAGTGTTAGTGCTTCCAGGTCTTGCCTGGTTCAGTCCCCTGAGAACGTCTCATAACTGCCCTTGAAGAGCAGATTGCTGCCAGGCTTTTTTTTTTTTTTCTGATTACTATTATTGTAGAAACTTATAAAAAAGCATTCATTATACAAAGACTATCATCACTACCATCATTCACAACCCCATGTATTGCTCTGCTTTATGAGCTTCTAGTAATTTCTAATGCATGTAAGGGTTGGTGAGAATCTTTGACGCAAGCAAAATTGGGATCATATTGTTGCTGCCAGTTTGTGTTTTGCTGTTGAAACCACATCATGACAGTTTTCATGTGTCCTTAATTATAGCAGCATAATTATTCCATTGTTTGGATAAACTAACATTTATCAGTTCCTTATTCTCTGTTTCTGTTCTAACAAATTGCCACAAAGTTAGTGACTTGAAATAATACAAATGTTTTACCTTACAGTCCTGTCAGTTAGTAGTCGTCCAACACAGATCTCTCTGGGCTAAAATCAGGGTGTGACAGCCTGAGAGGAAAATCCATTTCCTTGCCTTGTTTACCTTCTAAAGGCTAACTGTATTCCTTGGCTGGTGGCCCCCTCCGCCTTCACAGCCAGCAAGGGTAGGTTGAGTCCTTCTCTTAGAACATCACTCTGATCTTCTCTGCCTCCATTTTTCATTTTAAAGGATCCAAATATAGTAGGATAATCTTTAAATTCAGTGCTAGCAACTTTATTCTGTTCCCTTAATTTGTCTTTACAATGTAAACTATACACAGGCTCTGGGATTTAGGGTTTGGATATCTTTGTGGGGGACATTTATTCTGCCCATGATGATCTTCAGTCTCATTGTTGGTGAATTATTTGCATTCATATGGATGACAACTCAGTGAATTCATATGTTGATCTTTGTGTATCTCTG
This sequence comes from Talpa europaea, assembly GCF_964194135.1. NCBI lineage: Eukaryota > Metazoa > Chordata > Mammalia > Eulipotyphla > Talpidae > Talpa > Talpa europaea. The sequence continues at coordinate 52,072,553 of NC_140077.1, forward strand.
ATTAAATTGTTGACCACCTTTCTCCAAATGGAATATTTTATATTTATAATTTTAATGTTTGTCTAGTCTTAGTTTGGTATGAGAACAGGGGGCAAGTTTAATGCCAAAGAGAAAATTTCAAAACTGTGTGGAGATCAGTTTATCCCTTTGTTGCATTCCTGTTTGATTTAAAATTCTGTCTCTTACAAGTTTTTTTGGCACATGTGTAATGCATGCTTATTGGGATATATTTGTTAGATAAATGAGTATGTATACTTACTATGCACACATACTTCTCAAACTTCTTTGACTTTGTTTCCTTTCTAGTGTGAAGTATCAAGAGGTATTGTCTGAATTACTAACCATGGTTAATTTTGCAGCATTTTGGATGGTGGCAGCTGTTTTGTGTTCAAATGCAATACTGCTTCACACCATTGAAAACATTTAGGATGTGTTTGATGGTTTTAGCTGGTCTCTCGCTAATTTTAAAGGCTACAAATATGTCCTGTGTTCTCCTTTTTTTCCCCTCCTCTATTTTTGTAATACTAAAACACTTTATTACAAAATCTTCACAAATTTATATCCAGTTGCCGGAAACTGTGAATGAAACCTAGAGTTAATTTTGAAATACACAGAATAAAAATGTCACATTAAAATACAGTTACATAGTCCCTTATCCATGGGGCTGGAAGAGCTTTTAAATAAGGTGTTTTGACATTGAGGATGGGGGTTTATTGGTTTCTTAGGACTGTCATAACTGTATGCAGGCTTAAAACAACACAGATTTATTCTGGAGGCTAAATGTCTGAAAACAGAGTTGGCAGGAGTCTGCTCTTTCAGAAACCTCTTGGTGTAGGGTAGAGGGGATGGACCCTTCCTTACCTTACAGGCCGTCCTTGACTTGCACTGCAGCACAGCAGGCTCCTGTGTCATCCCTTTTTATTAGGACGCCAGTCATAAGGAAGGAAGCCCTACCCTGGTGACCTCATCGTAACTTGATTACTTCTATGAAGACCCTTTTTCCAAATGTCACATTGACAGGTGCTTGGGACTAGGACTCTCTCTTTGCAGAGGATACAAGTCAACCCACAATGGGGTGGGGTATGGAAAGGTAATACTGAGCCAGGTGCCACGTTGACCCTGACAACTGCAGTGGGTTGGGGCAGTAGTCTATCACAGCACATCAGCAAAATACGTGAACTGGTCACACTAAATGTGCTAATAAAGCAGCAGACAGCCTCATGTCTGTTGAAATCAGGCTTTGCCAACAAATGGATGCAGGTGGGACTGTTTGGCTTCCTGCCAAAAAGTTGCAGTTTTAGGATTTTGGAATTGTGATCGAGGATCTGTGCTTGATTTCTACCTTGATTCTTAACAACAGACATGGGAGATTTCTTGGAAGTTCTATCAGGGAAGAATTACTACTCACACAATATCTAACGTTTTCTATTTTTTTAAAAAAAAAGATTTATTTACTTATGCATACAAGAGCTGGGGTGTAGGCCAGAGGTGTAGGGGGAAGCCGAGAGATGAGATTATTCACCAGAGACTGAATGGAGAGCAGAGCAGGTGGATTGACTAAAACACATTGCTGAGGGGAGCAGCAGGTGAGACAGGAGAGGTCTGCTGCACCATGTGGGTAGCTCCCTGGTGGGGGATGGAACTCGTGCTACAGTGACTGCGGATAGCTTCATAGTGCTGAGTCTTAACCCCTTGCACCACCAGGGTGGCCCTTAATGTTATCTATTTATTAGTATCCCTCTCGGGGAAGTTATCCTCTCTGACTGAATGCACAGACTCAACCCTGGGTATGAAGGAGGTGTGTAGCTTGAGCATTCTATCCTCTTGTCCAAAAGAAGAGAAACTTTATGCTGAAAGTTAACTTTTTATTCCTCCTCCCTCACAGAAAAGTAGAAAATCTCCATATACCATCAGCTCCCAAATCACCAAGCCAGCTTTCCAGTTTAACCAGAGCATTGTGCCTTTCTCCTCTGCTGAGGGGTTGACTTCCACACAAAGTGCTTGGAAGCCAAACTCCAGATACCACTGAATGAGCAATCATTTGGATTCAAAGTAAAGAGGCTACTGCTTTCTCACCTGCAGCTGCACAGGAAAGAGACACAGCTGTGTAGCTCTGAATGTAGGAAGCAGTTTGCTCACACCCCCATCTTCACTGCATACCAGAACCCAAGGTTGGGGATCTGCTGGAGGGAGCATCCAGCTAGTGCAGCAACAGACACTGTTCAGGCATGTTCATGTAACATCTCTCACAAGTAGAAATACTGAAAACTCTGGGGAACGGTTGGGCAACTCAATAGGGGTATTTGCAACATCAAATCAGGAACTTTTAATCATGGACAACAATATATATAAGTGAACGGATCCAGTGTGCCAATAATGTGAACAAGTTTTTATCAAACCTATAAGCAGGGAGTCTAGGAGGAATGGATGATAATGTTAGCCATGCTTTTTGTTATAGACTACTTTTTTTTATTTGGGGAGTTTGCTACATTTCTGTAATCTAGTCTTTTCCCTTTTTCTCTACTCCCCCCCGACCCCCCGATCCCCCAAAACAATCCTTGATCCAGGGACTTTGACTTTTAGGAGAGAATCTTACTTCCTTATATTTAATCAGAGAGCTATCCTCTTTTGCTGACAATTAACTGAGTTTGGGCTATATGTCATAGGAGTCGCCATTAAAGAAAGGTAAGGTCCCCACCACCTCCCATGGAAGGACGATGATGTGGGAAGAGGACTGAAGGCAGAATGGGATATTTGGGGTTATGGTTTCCAGTTCCTATGAACAGGCCATCTTCCTTGGCCTTCACTCTCTTTTAACAACAGGATTCTCTAGAATGTTTGTTTCTTAATTGTATGACTGTTTTTTTCTCAACTGCTGTGTTATAGGGTTCTTTAGCTCACATTTTATAGAGGGGAAATGCAGGCTTAGGGGAGGAGGAAGCTTGCCTAAGCCAATATAATAGCAAAGCCAGACTCAGGCTGATTACTAATGCAGTGTCATTTCTTACCGTGGTTTGCAAATTGGACTGCTCTGTGGGACTGTCAGGAGGAAGGACTGAGTGTGTGCTTCTTTTTTTTTTTAATAAATATTAGGTGATGATAATACAGTCAACCACAAGTGAATATTCATTTCGATAGTATTCAAGTGCTTAGTATGTACAAGGCAGTTTTCTCAGTCCTGTGGATGTGAGACCAATGAGTATCTTAACCTCAGAGGTACTTAACATTTCTTGGGCTCAGTTCTACTAATTAAAAAAAAAAATTACCTTTGTTTACACAGGTATATAACAAAATAACCTTCATGGTTTCTATTATTACATTTAACAGCTGGAGCTGGTGGGTGACTTCTTTATGACATGCACAGACCTAAGGAATTCCCACCTTTTTTTCTACCATCTTTTGTGATGTTAACCTTGCTGCTGCGGTAGGCCTGATCTTTGCCTCTGATTCCAACCTGTGAGAAGGAGGTATGGGTATGGAAAACAAGTGCTTGCGTTTTGAAGATCCAAAATTGTTTACCACTTCCTTGACCTGAGAGTAGTCACCTGACCACACCTTGTCGCCACAGGGGCTGGGAAAGGTATCCCATAGGGGTAGCCATGTGTCCAACCAGAATGTCAGAGGGTCCTGTCATCCACAAAAGGAAGAGGGACACCACTTACCATCTGCTGCAGCTGGCTACATTGTCAAACAGTGGAGACAGGGTGGAATCATGAAAGGTTTAGAGTTATCAAGTATGGGACTGTTTTGGTATTGGCAGTACCTGTGAAAGCTGACATGGGGCTCTGAAAGGCTATAAAAGATCCATAATTGCTAGCCTATGAGTTCTTGCAAGGATGGTGATGTACCTTAATAATGTTTCTGCTACAAGAACCTGACAGAGTGCTTTGACTCTCAGCTAATCATCAGTGTGGGTAGAGCAGGTTCAGAGATTAAGAGAAGGCTTTCTCCACATTTTAGCAACTGCCCATTTGTTATCCACTAAAGGGGTGCTTGCCATGTGCAAGGCATGCTGGTAGATTTTGAAATTTCAACAGTTGCCAGCTTCTATGCCATCAGAAGCCCACGTTCTGATGAGGAGAGACAGAGATAAAACAAAAGTAAAAATAATTAAGGTCCAATTGACAGTGGAGACTGTGAGGGAAAGAAAGCAATGGTGAGTGACTGAGGGCTAACTTTAGTTTTGGTGATGGGAACAACAACTTTGGAGAGATATGAAATGTAGATAGCCATCCTGCCATGTAGCAGAGGGTCTAACTAGAGTCCAAGTTGCATAGCAGGAATCAGCAGCCTGGTGTGCAGAAACAGCCAGCATGCCTTGAACATGAGCGGGAGACACAGGCAGAGGCTCTTTTGTGGGTAGGTGAATGGGTAGGTCATGAGAAGGAATTGCTGTTTCTAAATATGATCACAAGCCTTTGGAGAGTTTGGAGCAGGACAATGAGTGGTCAATTTTCTGTCTCTAAAAATGCTGGATGCAGAAGGAAGCATAGGTGTTTGAGAGTAAAAATGAAACAATCTGTACAGCCAGTTAGGTGGCTGTTGTAAGCCCATTGAGAGATGACTGGAACAAAGGCAATGAGAATAGAGAGACACATTCTATCTCAGTTAGGTATGAGGTTTTCTGATAGCATGAAGGGTCAAGAGACATTGAGGAGAGGGGCTCCCCTGGTGGTGCAAGGGTTAAGATGCAACCTATGAAGCTGTCTGCAGCCACTGCAGCATGAGTCCGATTCCTAGCCAGCCAGGGAGCAACCCATGGTGCAGCAGACCTCTCCTGACTCACCTGCTGCTCCCCTCAACAGTGTATTTCACTCAGTCTGCCTGTTCTGTTCCCCACTCTGTCTTTGGTGAATCCTCTCACCCCCCACGCCTCTGGCCTGTACCCCAGCTCTTGTATGCATAGATAAATAAATCTTTTTTTAAAAAAAGAATTAAAAAAGAGACATTGAGGAGGAAAAAAAAATGAAGGTTTGTTCAAGAGATGTGCTTGGGTTTGGCGTTTATGTATTTGATGGCTTAATAAGCTCCAGTTGGAGTTGGTAAATAGTTGGGTAAAAGTATGCGGACTTAGGGAGATTTTTTTTTGACCTAGTGGTATCATGTTCCTCTTTGTCAGTGTCAGATTGCACTTAAATTCAAGACTTTGGTTTATTGCTTATACCACTAGACCAAGGTCATTATGATGTTATGAGGTGTATATGCTTTTCTATGGCTCCTCAAGACTTTTTTAAGATACATGAAGTGGCGTTTTTTAGATACAGGATATGTTGAGGGTCCCCAAGACCACCTGCAGGTGTAATGATTTAGTAGCAGAACTTATAAAACTCAGTGTCTAGTTGTCCTCATGCTTAAAATTTATTGCAGTGAAAGGCTTCAGAGAAAATCAACACATTGGGGCCTCCCTGGTTGGCGCAAGGGGTTAAGATGCAACCTATGAAGCTGTCCACAGCCACTGCAGCACGAGTTCAATCCCTGGCCAGGAAGGTGACCCACATGGCACAGCAGACCTCTCTTGCCTTGCCTGCTGCTCCCCTCAGCAGTATATTTCAGTGGATCCACCTTTTCTGCTCCCCACTCTGTCTCTGGTGAATCCTCTCACCACTCCCATGCCTCTGGCCTGTACCCCAGCTCTTGTATGCATAGATAAATAAATCTTAAAAAAAAAAAAATCAACACAGGGGAAAGGTGCATAGAGTGAAGGTTAAGAGGAAACCAGACAGCCATACAGGATGTCCTTCTCTCACTCAGCAAGTCATGGCAACAAATGTGAAATGTAGTCTGCCAGGAAAACTCAGGAGAGACCCAGCACCCAGGGTTTTCATTGTAGGTGGGTCATAGAGGCACCCTCTTTGGCAAAACCAAACTTCCAGACTCCCAAAGGAATGCAGGTCTTCATCATAAACAACCTTGTTTATAAAGTTTAGACACAGTGAGCCACTTTTACCAGAGTGGTGGGAACCCTCCCAAAATTAGTTTCCAGTTACCAACCAAGGCCTAACCTTAAAAGCAGCCTTTCAAGGGATAGCAGTTAGGCCTTCGATGTCAACTCTTTTTTTTTTTATACATAGAAAGTGTGACTTTCCTCATCTTGCAATTTCTTTTAAGGTTTGGATCCATATCCATACTGGTATGCTTGTGACAGCCCTACCCCGTGGCCTCTTTGACAGTTCTTGCCTCATTCCCCCTCTGCCTAATACATCTTTATGCAGTTTTCTGAAGTTAAAGGGGGAGAAAAGCATATGAATTAAAGTTAAATTACCAGAACTTGCATATAGGGATGATACAGGTGTGTGAGGATCAGGAAATAAGTATTCTACTTGCAGCAGAGGTGGTAGCAGTAGCAAAAAGTGCCTCCTTTGTATAATAGTTCTTAAAGATTACCTGTCAGTCACCAACATCTAGTTACTTTGGGAAAGGAAATTGCAGGGTATCTCTTCCCAAAGATGAGCTGCTTTGGGATGCTCAGGCACTGGGTGACAGCACAAATCATACCGGCTCTCACAGCAAGTGAGTGAGCTTTGTTTTCTGGAGCTTGATGTGCCCACCAGTGGAAGGCATTGCTCCTGGAATGGTGGTGTAGACCACACAAGAACTAGGAGCTTTGGGGAGAGTCTGAGGCTTAGGTGTGAATTGTAGCCCTGACACCTAGTAACTTGGGGCTTCAGCAAGTTTTCACTCCTCTGAGCCCCTCTGTCACCAAGTGTGATGTGGGGCTGAAATGTGTGGAGCCCATGTGTGAATTAAATGAGAGAATCTATGAAAGAGACCGCCACTGTGTCCAAAGTGCAATCAATACTTACTGCTCTTATTAGGCAGAAATTCTGTTAACAGGAATGGAGTCCATCATTAAACACAGTTTGTTAGTATGTGACCATTTATGCTTCTCATTTTTTGGAAGGTGTTAGTTACTGTGCCAGACAATTTCTTTTGTTACTGCAGTAGATAAAATACTTAGCTTTTTCTTCTGTGCAACTTAATCTCATTGTAAGTCCCCTTATTCTTCAGACTAGTTTATATCAGACTGGCCATGATCATTTCAAGGCCAATTGCTAATTGTATGGATTAATGATGTTGCTTCCATTCATTGCTAGCAGGATTCTATACCCCTTCAGGGCAGGAACAGTGTCTGATACTCATTGCCTTATTCACGCAGTGCTTGCCATGTAGGAGGTGCTCAGTCATAGAAGTTGAGTTAAATTTAAAAATTTAAATTTAACTGCTGCTTATATTCGTGGCCTTTGGAGGGGAGCAGAGGTTGTGTACCTCCTGTGAATAGTGTTGAGGCACATCCCTACCCGTGTTCTGAATATTGGGGACATATTTAGAAAATACAAGGTTCTAGGTGCTGGGGAGATTTGAGTTAGGCACATGGTGAATGGTGTGTAGCTAGTATTCAATCTGGAATAATAGAATTAATTTTAATTCCAGGGTGAAATTAACTGCCAGTAAGTTCATTCTTCACTCGGCTTTTTGTTTTGTCAATTTAAATTTTCTTCATGAATTTTCTGTCTCTGGGAATGTACTGGATTGTGTGGAGTGGGGTGGAGCAGGAGGAGAGGTGAATTACTGTCTTTTTTAGTCTATGATTAGCCTGCCTTCCTGGGCCGCTGTGGTCACTTGACATTAGCACCTCCTATTGATGCTTTGAGAATGCTCCTGCCTCTCTTCTCTGCACAGATGGCAACTGAGTAACACTCATTTTCTAAGCATGTAGAGCTGTAGATATTTCAAGTCCCTGTTTCCCGAGTCATTGGAGTGTCGCATTAGGAGGAAACCTGGGTGTTGGGAGAAGGGCAAGATAGGTATAAGTGAGGAGGATATGGCAGTAGTGATGCTCTTATGAAAGATAGAGGCCTCAATTTTAGGAACACGTCTCCCAAGAGCAAGGGATAGCTTCCCTTGGTGTCTTCCGTGCCCGTGTAAAACTTGGAGGTAATAATTTCATGAATTTTTTAATGTCATAGATTTCAGTTAATACGTGATGTGAATTTTTTCTCCCTTTGTCAGTGTATCTACCTTTCCATCACTCATCTATCTACTGTGTAGTTTTTGACACTTGCTATTACATATGCATATGGCTTCAGACTCTGTTAGGGATAAACTTTTTTGTCTGACCTCTCTTTATACAATATATTTTGTATAGACCTGAGGACATTAGCCATCACAAAACTGCAGGACTGGTTTCTGTGTTTATAATGAAGGAAATGAGTTGTTGCTCCGCTGTGAGACTACGTTCTATAGTGCTGTCAACAAGCGAGAAAATGAGTTTTAGCAGCATGAATATAGCGTGCAAAGATTAAAAAGAAAAAAGCTGCTGACTGCATTTACTTCTAGGTACTTTACACCTGACCTAAAGTACTGGTCAAATTCTAGAGTTGCTCCTCTATCAGGCTGACCAGTCATAGGAAGACCTTAAGAGATTTTAGGAAATCTGTGCCTTTAACAGAGGGGAAGAAGCTTTGAAAAAAGGGAAGTATCCTGGTTGAGTGTGGTTGGTTGAAAATCACAGGGCGTGTTTTACTGCTCCTTTAAGACATGGAGTCTGTTTCCTAATCTTGGATGATCTAGCTCAGCTGAATGCAGCCATGTGAGTGAACTTAGTAAAACTAGCCAAGGAACCACCCATCAACCCATAGAATGATGACAAACAATATATTATTGTTTATATGATTGTTACCTAGCAATAGAGAATTGATAGCATGAGCTTCTTCTGTGAAAATACTTGGGCAGTGATCCTATTATGCTTTCTCATCCTCTGGAAGAAAAAAATCATCACGGTTAGGAAAAAGAGCTTTCCCATTTTAGTATAACTTAGATCAGTATTTTGCTTCTCACTTGCAAGCTAAAAGGTGACTAGATGCTCACTTATATAATGCAAGGTCTTTTGCATTGGGCTTCTGTCATTTATATAAAAGTTTGTGAGGTTTATCCACCTTGGAGCCTCTGAATACTAACAGAGAAAATAAATTTATCCATCATGGATGTATGACCATTTTTATATTTTACTCAAGCTAAAATAATGAGTGCACTATATAACACATGTAAGTTGTAAACATTACAAAATGAACTGCTGTATTCCCACCACTCACTCAAGAATGATACAAATACCATTGTATCTAGAAGGAATATCATTCTTATTTTCTTCCTCTACCTCACAAATGTTTCCCTACACAGTATATCAATTATTTTATTTTCAGTTTAATAAAAATGCAGAAAATAATTTTCTGCAGCTTCTTTCCCCCCCACCCCCTCAATGGTACTTTTGTCATGCTGTGTTTAGCTATACTTTTGACTTCTTTTTAGTTTTCTGTGTGAATATATTTTCTTTTTCTGAATGGATACTTGGGGTGTTTCCAGCATTTCACTTAGTAAGAACCAGAATGTGATGAATAGGGCCTCCCTGGTGGCACAGACAGTTGAGCACAGCACTGTAAAGCTGTCCACAGCTTCTGCAGCGAGGGTTTGTTCCCGACTGGCTGGCTGGCGAGAATCTCACTTGGCACAGCAGACCTCTCCTGTCGCGCCCGCTGCTCCCCTCAGCAGTGTATTTCATCAGTCTGCCTGTCCTGCTCCCTGCTCTGTCTCCAGTGAATCCTCTCACCCTCCCGCACATGTGGCCTGTACCCCAGTTCTTGTATAAAGAAATAAAAATCTTTAAAAAAAATTTATTTAAAAAAAAAAAGAATGTGCTGAATATTTTGAAATACCTTTTAATATACTTGGATATTTTCTCTAGGGGCATATACCAAGCACTAGAATCTGTACATATTAGAGAATAGAAATATTTACTTTTTCAAACTACTGTACCAGTTCATACTTTGATCTGTATTATATGAGGATCTCCACTGGGTTGCACATCTTCAGCACTTCACATATTCAGGCTTCTTAATTTTTGCCAATCTAGGCATAGAAAATGGTGATCTCAATGTATATTTATGAGGTTGATGATTAATATTTCTTAATTACCATTCAAAAATTTTTCTAAACTTCCCACTTCATTTTTCTGTTGGAAGTTGTATTTATGGCAATTATTTATGCATTCTGCTACTATTTTATTCTGGATGCTAGTATTTTGGATAGTATTAATAAGTTTCGTGTATTACAAGTTTTCTTCAGTTAGAAGGCTACCTCTTCACCCATTTTGTGGAATCCTTTTCTCTGACTGCTTTCAATATTTTCTTTTCCTCTATTTTTTTCAGCAGCTTAAAGGTGATTCTTAAGAGGTATGTGTCTGTTTTCTGTCATTTTGCATATATCCTGATTGATTTATGCAATTGAGGTATGACATTATCATACTTATTTCTGACCTTGGATCTATGATTTGTCTTGTTAATTTTGGAAAATTGGTTGCCTTTATTTTTTCAAATATTTCTTCTCTCGTTCTCTTTCTCTTCTTCTGGGACATCAGTTACATTGTATTGTCCCATGGATGATCTGTCTGCACTCCTTTTTTCTCAGTTTGGATAATTTCTGTTGACTTACCTCTTTATTTAATGAATCTTCCCTAAGCCAAAGCCAAGTCTACAACGATCCCATTGAAACGATTTTTCATCTCTAACATAATTTTTTCCTAGCATTTACATTTATTTCATCTAATTTCCATATTTATTGAAATCCCCTATTGGTTTATGCATGTTATTCATCTGTTCCATTAAATCCTTTACTATTTTAATCATATCTTTAAAGTGTATGAAATTTCTAAGTCTAGCTAATCTGAGTCTATTCTGTTGAATTCTTTATTTCTCAAATTTTTTTTCTGTGCTTTTCATGATTTTGTGATGTTTGCTACAGACATTCTATGTAGAAGACAGATAAACAGTATTTATACCAATTTAGGCAATTAGCCTAGAATTGAGTAGATTCAATCAGTATTAAACCTGGTTTTGGATTTTGCTGTTGGCATAATTTCTTTATTGCAAACTTTAGTTTTTGGGTTTTTTTTTTTTTTTTTTGGTATTATGAATGATGCTTCTGAGAACGCTTGCATCCAAGTTTTTGTGTGAAAATATTCCCAATCCTACTCCCATACGAGCTTAAAGTGTGGAATTCAGTCATGTGCTCAACTCTAGGTATATCTTTGAGAAATTGCCGTATTGCTTTTTGAAGAAGTTAGAGCAGTCTGTATTCTTACCAGCAGTGTGTGAGGTAATCTCTAGAAAATCTTTATCTGTGGTAGGGGTGCATATTATCCCTTTACATTAGTGTTTTTACATTCTTTGAGTAGATTCCTAGGGGTGGAATTGCTGGATCATATGGTAGATCTACTCTTAATATTTTGTGAAACCTTCATACTGTTTTCCATAGAGACTAGATGTGGGGAGCAGGAATGGCCACTGAGCAGGTTTTCTGATCCCATGTAGACTGGGTAAAGGAGGAGTTTTGGAGCCATCGGGGGTTTTGCAGGTTTTTATTGGGATTCACCAGGCATATGGCAGGCAGGGGTGCTGGGGGGCCGGGAGGCTGGCAGGCCTCTGCTGCTGGCGTCCCTGTGCTGCTGCTGGCGTCCCTGTGATGCCGCCCTTAAAAGCCCAGTCTTAGCCCAGGTGAATCCCATCTACCTATGCCCACACCCTATTCCAGTGCCCGCCATCAGGCATGCATTCAGGACCACAAGGATCCATCATCTATCCTGATGGCGGGAGGGCAGAAAAGCCTGACATTTTTCCTTACCCTACGCTAGATCAGCCCATAGTCCACATTTCCACCAACAGTGTATGATGGTCCTCTTTTTCTCCACATCCTTAGCAACACCTTTTTTGCTTCTCACCTTTTTGACCTGATTCATTTCACAGATGTGAGATGGTATCTCATTGTGGTGTTGATTTGCATTTCCCTGATAAGTGATGATGAACATTTTCATGTGTGCTTGTTGGCCATTTGTATGTCTTCTTGGAGAAATGTCTATTTAGCTTTTCTATTTTTTGATTGGGTTATCTTTTCTTATTGTTGAGTTGTATGGGGTATTTATAGTTCTTGGATTTTCGTCCCATGCAGATACATGGTATACAAATACTACAAATACTTTGTCCCATTTACTAGGGTGTCTTTTTGTTTAAGTGATAGTTTCTTTTGCTGTGGAAAAGCTTTTTAGTTTGATGTAGTCTGATTTGGTTTTTCCTTTTGTTTCCTTTGATGTTAGAATCCATTCTCCAAAGACATCCCTGAAGCCAATGTCTTGTAGTATTTTATCTATATTTTCTAATGTCTTTTATGGTTTCAGCTTTTCCCAAGTCTTTAATCCATTTTGAGTTAATTTTGTGTGTGGTGTGAGATAGTGGTCTACTTTCATTCTTTTGCATATGGCCATTCAGTTTTCATAACACCATTTGTTGAAGAGACTTTTCCTTTCTGCATTATATATACTTTTACTCCTTTGTAAATTACCTGTCCAAAAGTGTGCCTTTATTTCTGGGCTCTCAATTCTTTTCCATTGACCTGTGTGTCTATTTTTATTCGAATACCACACTGTCTTGATTGCTATAGCTTTGCCCATAGTTTGAAGTGAGGGAGTGTGATATATCCTCATTTTTTGTCAGGATTGCTTTGACTCTTTGGGGTCTTGTATGGTTCTATATAAATTTCAGTGATGTTTGTCATACTTCTTTGAAAATGTCATTGAAATTTAGATGGGGATTACATTGAATATGGATCTTGCTTTGGGTAAATGGCTGTTTTAACAATGTTAATTCTTCCAGTCCATGAGCAGAGGATGTCTATTTCTTTGTGTCCTCTTCTATTTCTTTTGATTACGTCTTAGAGCTTTCATTATACTTCCTTTGTTAAGTTTGCTCTTAGGTATTTAATTCTTTTTGATGTGATAGTGAATGAGATTATTTTCTTGATTTCTTTGCTAGTTCATTGTGTACAGGAATGCAACTTTTTAATAGTTTTTTTTAAACACAGTCTTCAGAATTTTTATGTTTATTATTGTGTCTTTTGCAAATAATATTTTATAGCATTCTTTTGCCTAGTTGCTCTAGCTAGGACTTGAATTGTAGTGGTGACAGTGGATATTCTTATCATGTTATCTGATCTTAGAGGAAAAGCTTAGTTTTTCACCACTGAGCATGATGTTAGCTATGGGTTTGTCATACTTTTTTTTTTGCTTTATTTTGTCTTTATTTTGTTGTGGTATGTCCCTTTACCTATTGTCTTGAGCGGTTTTATAATAAATGTGAGTTAATCTTGTCCAATGCTTTCTCTACATCTATTGATATGATCATGATTATTTACTTTTGTTCATGTGGTGAACTACATTGATTTGCTGATGCTGAGCCATCCTGTATCCTTGGAATATATCATACCCTGAACCTATTTATCTTTTGAGTTCTTACTCATTTAAGTTACTGTGTGATAAGCTCTTTATGTGAATTGTTTGAATTTACCTTCAATAACAATGTAAAGGGGAGGTATCATTAGTTTCACTTTATGGTGGTAAAAACAGGAGCCTAGAGAGGTCACATGACTCCCCTGAAGTCACAAAACTGCAGGTAGGGATAGCCAACTTACTATCCAACTAGTTTGACTACAGAATTAGCATCTTTGAACATCTCCCAAGCCTGTGTGAGACCAGTTTAGTTTCTCTTCGTCACTGACCCACATGGACATAAATGAATAAGTGTAAACATTTAGTGACTTCCTTAGAAATTTCTCATTACTCTCTATCCAAGCAAGTGATGGGCAGATTCATCTTCCAAACTGGGTGTGGGCCAGTTTGGGTGTTGTCAGATTTACATGGTAAGGTGTATATGCTGACCTGTGCTCTGGTCATTTTAGGACATGCATAGAGGGATATGTGTTGGTCCACTGTAAAATGGTACTGAGTGACCTACTGTCCTTTCACTAAAGCTGTCTTGTAGGACACTGGAGGTTAATAATACTGGTTATCATTACAGTCATTTTCAGCTTCAAGATTTTTTGAGTTCTTGTCCTGAAAATCACTCTTGTTGCTGTTTTCTCTTCCTCAACAGTCTTATAATAGCCTGAACATAGTATTTGGGAGAGATTAGCACAGTTCAACAGACTAGTAAAGATTCTGCTCTTAGTGACTTGCTGGCAATACTGAAATGGAATAAATGAGAACTGTAACATATTGACTATTAATGCTTTAACTATAATATATAAGCTAATGAGCAATATGTGGAAGAAGTTCAAATAACCCATTTCTTCCACAGTCTAAATGGAGAGCTGTAATTCTTAGGCATGTGGTTGAAATCATCTCCCTAGTTCTAAAAGAAATGAAGACACAAGTTGGCTGCATATATCACCTGCCACCCACTCCTGCAGTTCTGGTACTTTGGTCTTAACGCAGGATCACTGCAGGACAGTGGTTTGCTTGGTAATCCTATTGGTATGAGTGGTACTCAAACTAATGCTTAAAGAAGTATCCGCCATCAGTCATGAATTCTGAGAACTCTCAGCATCTCCCAGAATGACCCATGTGCATAGAGATCACCCTGCTAAATGACAGTTGAGAAATAACAGGGATCTGTTCAGTTGCCTGATTTGGTGTTGGGTGTCTCCTTTTATTTTAACTGTATGATTTCAGATACTGTTTTGAACTGAGAGGTTAAGATTAAAATTTGAACTAAGTGATAGACAACAGAGTAACATTTAAGTAACTAGATTATACATTTAAATTTTTTCCTAAATTTAGATAATACACAGGACATGTCTGGATTCTTTAGCATTAGAACTTAAAGGTTTTTTGGTTTTATGATTTTTTTTTTAATTGAAACAAGTCATCAATAAGCCCATTTGCTTAAGAAATTTTTTATTTTGGTAGTATTTTGAGCTTTCTTCTGGTTCTGTTCTTTATGTAAGGCTGTTATCAAATGTGTTTTTCCCTTTGAAAAACTGTCCTTTTTCTTCCTCTTGTCAGATCATGAATTACGTCATCCTGCATGATTTAGGTTTTGGCACTTTGATTTTCTCATTATCGGTGAGTGCAGTTGAGTTTTTGAATTATCTTTTTTTTTAATACTAGCTCTTGATCTCTGTCGCTGATAAAGAATAGAATCACTAAACAATCACATTGGAATCTCCTATCAAATTTGTGCCCAGGTCATGATTGCAGTAGGTCAGAACAAACTGTTTCCTTTATTCGCATTCAATTGTGCTCACTTAAAGTATGGTTGCCTAAATATGGGTTGACTCAGAAGAAAATTTTCTTAGAATTTTCTTAATAGCATTTATTTGTCTTAGAGGATTTGGTACATTCTTCCTCCTCTCCATGGCTCCCCACTCCTACCCCTCTCCCAATTTTATTTCCAATTTTTAAAAAAAATTGACCTTTTGGTAGGATGGTGAAAGAATGATGGAGAGATGCTTTGTACTCTGACCTGCCATTAACAGGCATCAAGTGATTACAGCTGGGTAGGAGGCAAAGTATCAGACCATTGTTAGGTGCATAAAGTTATACCATATTCACTATTCTACACATAACCGTCAGAACCATACTAAACATGAAAATGACCACAAATACTTTGATTTTCCTCAGTGGTCAACTAAGCAACTATACAAAACATTAAGAAAAGACTTCTTCTTTCTTTCAGCAATTTGATTTAAAGGTAAACTTTTATTGTTGGAAATACAGCTTTATTTTTGAATTTGTGTGCATTTAAGTATGCTGGTATTTT
Organism: Talpa europaea; assembly: GCF_964194135.1. Taxonomy (NCBI): domain Eukaryota; kingdom Metazoa; phylum Chordata; class Mammalia; order Eulipotyphla; family Talpidae; genus Talpa; species Talpa europaea. The sequence goes on from NC_140077.1 coordinate 52,088,194, forward strand.
CTTTTTTTTTCCTATTTTTAAAGATTTATTTATTTATTTGTTTGTTTATTTATTTATTTATACAAGCACTGGGTACAGTCAGAAGTGAGGGAGGGTGAGAGAATTCACCAGAGACAACGCAGGGAACAGAACAGGCAGACTGACGAAATATGCTGCTGAGGGGAGCAGCGGGTGCAGCAGGAGAGTTCTGTCGTGCCATGTGGGACCCTCGCCATCCGCCAGGGATCAAACCGGTGCTACAGAGGCTGCAGGCAGCTTCTGCAGCTTCTGCACAGTGCTCAACCACTGTGCCACCTGGAGGAGAGGCCCAGTATGCTGATATTTTCAGTGCGGCTCATAATGATAACTGAGCTTACCCATGTTGTTGGTGCATGGTGCCTGACCTTTTTCCTTTTTTAAAAATTTTTCTCAGGTTAGGTTGGATACACGATCTTGCCTTTTGTCCTCTTTTGTGTGTTCATTTTAGTTACTAAAATGATTTGTGAACCAATTGGAAAAAGGTGACTGGGATTTTATGTTTTGGGGACCTGGAATCTTGTCCTAATGGTTTTTCTTTGACTTTTTGGATGTCTTGGAGGCAGAGTAGCTACCTCAGTTTAGAATGAAGTGGCTAGAATTTAGCAGAGGAGGCCCTTTGGTAAAGATCTGTGTTAGCCGCCCTTACCCCTTGTTAGTTAGAGGCTTTAACCAGCTTCCACAGCACAGCTCCTCACATTATTCAGGAGTCCAGAGAGTGGCTTTTTTAATTAATGGTCTTTGCCTAGAAATAAATGACTATTCTAAAGTGGTGAAATATTGTTTGTTAAAGCCTTGGCCTCTCATAGCCAGTGATGAGGACACTTTGGAAGGCACTTTTAGAGCAGGACAAGCTCTCTTCAGCATCTCCCTCCTATCCCCTTTGAAAATTTTGTTTCTTTCCCGGAGAAGAATTGCAAAGGAGACCAGGTGCTCCTGTGAAATACAGACCCTGTGTAATACAGACCCTATAAAAACAATTATTAGAATTGTTTTTCTTAATTGTGGTCTATAATTCACGTGCCATGAAATTAACCCTTTAAAAATGTACCATTCAGTGACTTTAAGTATATTCACAGGTTGTGTAGAATATTAGACTACCTAATTTCAGAACATTTTTCATCACTCCAGAAAGCGGCCCTATTAACATTAGTAGTCATTTCCCATTCTCTCCCCATCCCCAGACCCTGCCAACCACTAATCTGCTTTCTCTCTCAGTTCTGTTTCATATTACAACGAAATCTGTTGTCCTTGTAACTTAATGGTTTGATGAAGTGGCGATGGGGAGGGTTGCTAGCACGGAAGCTATGTGAATAAACTCTTAGGACCTAACCTCTTATTTCAACTTCTCATTTCTAGTCCCCATTGCAAAGGAGAGGTGGTCTGCTGAACCTGAGTCTAGTTCTCTTAATGTTTTTACTGGTGATCAAAAATATTGAGTGTCTGATAATGTGCAAGATCCTGAGTTTGACCTGATCAGAACATTTACAACAAACACCTTTTTGAATCCTAAGTGCAGAATAGGCATTAAGATTTATGGTTCCTCTCTGCCTTTTTGTTCCATAACTTTGAGGATAATCAGAATTCAAATCATATAGGACATTGTCAAAAACCAGAAAAACAGGTAGTTGGAACAGATTGCAGGCTTGGGTATATGTGTCAAATATGCCTTAAATGAATACTTTGGATTCCTGCCCATTACACTAGTTTGAGATCTTTAGATATGATGTGAATTTTGAAGATGAACAGGAATTAATATAAGGCGGGGGTGGGGGGGTACCAATCATCAGCAGTCATATTTGACCATAGCGCAGAGTAAATAAAGACATTGAGGAGTACTGTTGAAATGTGAAGTATGTATGAGAGCCACTGGGGATCCAGGAACTGCTTACAGGGTGCTCTCAGCTGGTAATAAAAATTTATTGAGTGATGTATTCTTTGATGCTCAATTCTCCTGGTGTATACCAAATGATTTCTTAAAGTGCCTGCGACCTGGACCTTGGTCCATAGTGTCTCCTGTTTTTGTAGCTCTGTATTTCTGAGTACTCTATGGGTCTCTTTTTTGTAGAATTGCTGACCAGGCATTGCAGGGATTGGCATGCTTCTAAACCACTGATGGGGGCAGGGAGGATGGAATTCCCAGAACCATGGTTATTAGCGTGAGGGTTGGGGAAGCTAGTAAATATGTTCAGAAATCTAAACCTCCAGAGTTGGGAGTGGTCGTCAAACCTTCTACAAAAAAGATGGTAACTGTTTAATGTAGGCGTGCCTTTGTCTCTTCTCCTGACTTGCTTGTTTTGCAAAAATATTCCACCGGCTTGGAATTGATGTAGCTCTGAGGCCTTTCAACTTGTACAGGAGTGATTTTTGATTAATGCATCAAAATGTTGCAGTTTAAATAAAACGTGCTTTGAATAGAATCCATTTGAAACAAGTACCCTCTTTTTTGAAAAAGCTTGAATCTTTTCAACAGTGGTTAGGTTTTCTTTTAAATGTATATGGGGAGGAAAATCTACAGAAGAGTATTTACATCTCCATCTAATTATGCCTAATCTCCTTTTCTTATTTTAAAAATGTTGAAATGCCTGTCCTTGCCCTCAATTCCAAAAGACATAAAGTGAGAAATGAAACTCCACCTGTCCACCTTTTTTTGCCCTGATTCCCAAGATTTTGCAGTAGTCACTTCTTAGCCATATGGTTTCTTTCTTTCCAGTAACTGAATCTGTGTAAATGAATCCACGTGTATCCGTAGTGTGTTTTAAATGGCACATCCAGACCCTTTCAGTAACACCCTAAAAAGGTGATTTTAAGTGAGTTGAAATGAACTTCTCTGCTCTAGGAAAAAAACTGTTGGCCAGATATTTTTTTAAAAGATTTATTTATTTATGCATACAAGAACTGGGGTATAGGCCAGAGGTGTGAGAGGTGAGAGGATCCAGCAGAGACAGAGTGGGGAGCAGAACAAGCAGACTGACTGAAATACACTGCTGAGGAGAGCAGTGGGCATGTCAGGAGAGGTCTGCTGTGCCATGTGGGTTAGCTCCCCGGCTGGGGATCAGCTGGGGATCGGCTGGGGATCGACCTCATGCACAGCAGTGGCTGGTGATAGCTTTATGGCACTGAGACTTTAACCCCTGTGCCACCAGGGAGGCCCCCTGTTGCCCAGATATTTAAATAATAAACTTTTTTGAGATGTGTTGACCTATAGAGTTTAGTTGCTATGAATTGATACACATACTCTGGAATTGGACCTGTCCTCCATATGCAAAGGAGCATTGTATTCTAGTGAATGCAGCAACTTGGGGTTGCTTCTAAAACTGCAAAATAATTGTTAATTAATTTCTTTGAAATAACATTTTTCTAAGAAGGCCTTTTGGTAGTAATGGTCACATTTGCTTTTATCGTTTCTCCTGAGTTACTGTTTTGTGCTTCTTGGGGTGTTGCTTCATAGTTTAAAATAGAGTTCTGATTAAAATGGGCACCCCTCCTGGAATTAAGAGTTAATTTCAATTAGTAAACTCCTGTTTCCTTAACATGTTTTCTGTTTTTTAAACAGCAAGCCAGGGCTGAACAGGAAGAAGAATTCATCAGTAATACCTTATTCAAGAAAATCCAGGCTTTGCAGAAGGAGAAAGAAACTCTTGCTGTAAATTATGAGAAGGAGGAAGAGTTCCTTACTAATGAGCTCTCCAGAAAACTGATGCAGGTAAATTATCTTTTCCACCCTCTCATCTATCCTGCCTGTTTTCCTCTCTAGGAATAAAATGACGTTGATAGAACACTTTGCTTGAACCATTTGCTGATGAGGTTAGAACTAAAGTTTTTTGGAGATTAAGAGTACTAGGTAAAGAAGGCAGCTTATGATACTGAAGACTGGTTCTGTAGCTCATCTGTTTAGATAAGGTAAGATGTTTACGCCCTGAGCATTTCGAGAAATTGCTAATGATCCTGTGGCTTTAGCGTAAGAGTAAATGCTGTGTGCAGTATTTTGGAAATAATAAGGATTAATACCAGATTTTTTCCCCCTTATATGCTGAATCTGTAATGAATACATAAATGTTTTTGGCAGTCAGAAGTGCATCTTTTGCACTAAAATATGAGAATATAAAGTGAAATGTCAACTTTGGGAAAAAATAAAAATACTCTTGTTACAGTTAAAATTCCACACAATCAACTGTATTCAAATGGATGAGCACATTATGACACTGAACAAGTATTAGACCGTCTGTCAAACTTAACATTAACAACTAGCAGTATGTAGAACACCTATTGCACAAAAGGTACAGGAGGTTTTATTTTTCTAGTTCAAAGCATGCAAATAAAGTAAAAAAGTGAAATTTGTGTAGAGAAATAGTTTGCGGGTTATTATGAACTTAAGTAATAAATAAGTTACTGTTTTCTATATTTAGCACAGCTTGTCCAAAATAGGAAACATATAAAAAAATTATCCCAAAAGAACATTTCTACCATTTTGTCCTTAGATGGCAAGGTAGAAAACACCCACTTGCATTTTCTGTTCTCTGACATTGCTAGCAGTTTCATTCATTAATTTGGGAGAAGTGTGTATATGCTAGTGAGATTGTAATAAAGTATTTGAGGTTTTTAAGAAAACTTCCTACATTCCTTTCTTACCCTCCAACATAGGTAATCAATCTGCAAAAGAAGACACTTCTATGCTAAAATCGTACAATGGTCCAGATAACTTTTACCTCCTCTTTTATTCTAATTCTTCAGCCTACTTGCCAAATAAAGATGCTATTAGAGATTTGCACAAAATTATATATTCAGTTGACCCTTGAACAACGTGTGATGGGGAGTTGATTCCTCATGCAGTTGAAAATTTGAGTATAATTTTTGATTATTCAAAAACATTACTAATAGCTTACAGTTGACTAGAATCCTTATCACTAACATGCTAGTTGACTAACACAAATTTTGTATGTTGTATATATTCTTACCATACAAAAATAAAGTAAGCTAATTGAAAAGAAAATGTTAGGAAATCACAATTAAGAGGAAATGCATTTACAGTACCATATTGTGTTTATCAATACTGTAAGTTGACTTGTCTATTTATAAGAAAATCCAGGGATGAGTAGACCTGCTCACTTCAGACCCAGGCAATTCAGGGGTCCCCTGTACTTTGTAGCTATTAAAATGTGAGTAGAGGCACACAAGCATTATTGTCTAACAGATATATGACAAAATTTCTGCACTGAAATGATTTAAGTGCATTCTAATTTAGAGAAAAAATGAGGGAGAAGGTTAGTTTGATATTTGATCCTGTCTCCCCTGGTAGCCTTAAGTGACTCGCTCTCTGCCTGTTGTTGATAGAATTACAGGGATACAGTTATGGCTTGGTTGGTTGTTTAGGTTTAGTATGTAATCAGCTACCCTAGTTTCAACCCTGCAAGAAACAATTTTTTGTTTGTTTGTTTTCCACTGTTGTGGCTTAGTATTTGGAGTCTTTGGCCAAAGTTTCTTTATAAAGCAGTCAAAAACTAGTCAATAATGCTCCTTTTTCTGTGAAGATTCATCTTCACTATTGCTGGTTTTGTAGTGTAACATATTAAACCAAGTTTTTACTGAGGTAACAGTATTTCTATATACGTTTTGGTGTGCATCACTGTAAATCACTGTCTTAATATGCTACATAGGGTTCAGTGTGGTGACCAGCCTTTCAATCTCTTTATTATCATACCCTGTCTGTTTCCCAAGGACATTGATGTTCCTTAAAATAGATATTAAATAAGAGTGCAAACACAAAAGGAAGTTAGTTAATAGTAATACTTTGGCATAAGAATACTCAAACTGAACATTTAAGATCTTAGCAATCTATAAATAAAGCCATAACCTGGAACAATAGAATTCTAAAAAAATAATTGTTGTATAAAAATATAATTGTTATATTTGGTAAGGAGAAAGATTTTTCACTTATTAAAAGTTGTGGGAGTGGTGGACCTTTTAAGGAAAAAAAATCTAAAAACTAATACATAAAGTAAACAACACTATAGGCTGACTTTGCCTAAAAGTAATATGTAATGTGTGGTACTAGTTTTATGTAACCAAATCTTGTTTGCCCTCAGTCTAAACAGAGATTATAGTATGAAAGTATGAAAATGTTGTTTGGGAAACCTCAGATGGGTCTAGCGCACCAGTGATTTAATTTGTAGATCTGGACAAATGGGTAGAGAGCATATCCCTGATAATCTTATGAATTTCAGCTTTTGCGCATTTTTTTTTTAATTGTGGTAAAATACACATCACATAAAATTTACCACTTTAACCATTTTTGAGGACATAATTCAATAGCTTTAAGTATTTTCACATGGTTGTGCATTCTTCACTACTTGTTAAGACTGAAACTGTACCCATATCCCCCCCTCCTCAACTCCTTTCTTAGGCTTTTAAAAGGAGATAAAGGGCAGGTAATTGGAGGTTGAGGTCTCAGGCAAATCACAACATGCCATTTTGGAATAAATTAACCTTCTTCTAGGATATGGCCACCCTCTCCCCTTTTCCCTCCCATTCACCCCCATGAGGCTTTCCACTATATACACTAAGTCCTCACTTATCTATAGGTTCTTGGAAACTGTGATTTTAAGTGAAACAATGTGTAATGAATGAATAACATTTTGTTCAAATCGCCTGGGATTTTGTTTTTCTCCACTTTATAATGAAAGATGTTAAATGAAACGTTACTTGTGGAAGATGAGGACCTGCTGTTACTTCTTTAAGGGCTTACATTTTCCTGCCACCCAGTGTGGAAGAACTGATCTCCATCTGGAAGATTTTGAGAGTAATTGGTACCGATAGACTTTTCCAACTGTGTGATTAGTTTAATATGGCCCTCTAGGGTGTTTGCTTCTGGATAGGACCTTGTTATGAAAAGCCTGTTAAGAGAAACTGTACTGCAGGTGTCACTGATAGACAAATGAGTGAATTGACTTGTTTACCATGAAAACGATTATTAGCCTTTTTCACCAAAAAGGCAACTGAGAGAGCCTATTTTCAGAATTATTTTGGTTCTGTAACCATATTTTGGCTATGGTCTGATAATGACTACACTGCTGCTTTTATGTGCATTTCAAAGGAATTCTTTGGTCCTGAGATGATTGCTGTGGAAGAGAAGCCTCCCTTCCCATCTGCAATGGTATCTAATAAATAACCTTTAAAATCAGAAAAGTTTATTTAGGGGTAGATGGAAGGGAATTCTTTAGTCTTTTTAGAAGATCAAGTTTGGGAGGGAGATGGCTTAAATACCCTCACATATGTTAATCCTCTCAAACAAAAATATAAAACAAATATAAATATGTTCTTTATTAAGGCTGCTGTACCAGTGACCCTTTTGGCTTTTAATTTTTCAGGGCTAGTAATGCTGGTCAGAACAATTTCTATAACCTATTAATTTACAAAATAGATGGCAGATACAGTATTTCAGTGTTGCTTTTCATTTCAAGTGATCTGAATTTCAGCTTTGTCTATTTGTTTCTTTTCATGGAACTAAGAGCTTATGCATAATGTTCACAATACAATGCAAAGAACTCCTGGGATGTTTTCATGTATTTTAAATGCTGCAAACACCAGAGTCCAAAGTATAAGCCAGAATTGTCCTGTTAGTAGCATGCCAAAAAAATCTCAGTCCAACATAATTTGCATTATGATTAGGAACTGTAATAAACTTGATGAAGTTTCTGTCAAAATGGTTGTATGTCTCTTGGCATGGCAAGATTTTTAATGTATCAGTCGGGGCTCCCCAAAATATAGGGGATTATTAGAAGCTTCTGTGGTGGCAAGAAGGGCACAGGGCAGGTTCTTTATGACCCAAGCAGACGGGTGAAGGAGGAGTCCTAGAGCCCCCAGTGGTTTTTTGCAGGCTTTCATTGGGATTTACCAGATACATGGCAGGCAGGGGTACCAGGGGGCCAGGAGACTGGCAGGCCTCCTAGCCCCCAGCAAGTCTTCACTCTCTCTGGGCTCTCTGGCCTCGTTCTTTGCTGCTCTTCTGTTCCCATGTTTCTGCTGGCGTCCACGTGACACTGCCCTTATAAGCCCAGGTGTACCCACTTACATATGCCCACGCCCTACTCTGGTGCCCGCCATCAAGCACGCATTCGGACCGCAGGGATCCATCATCAATCCTAATGGCGGGAGGACAGAAAAGCCTGATACTTTTTTTTACCTTACCCTGCACTTCCCATGCGGATGTCTTTGACCAAATGTGAGAAAGCGCAGGTAGAGAGAAACTAAAGATAAAGGAAGACTAAATAAAGTCAGGGTGAGAGGTTTTTGGTTTTTTTTCCCCCACCAGAGTAGGCTAGGCTTTGTTACTTGAAAGGTGAGTCTTACTTATTAAAGGATACTTGGCTGTATTGTAGATTCAGCTGTCCCCGGGAACATTTTTCAAATGATTTTAATACTTTATTATAAATATTGCAATCTTTTCCATTTCTTGAGTAAGTTCTTTTTCATTTTTAGAAGTTTATAGTTAGCTTCATCAGTAATTACCTTAAAATACAGAATGACATCCTGTTCCTATCTTTTTTCCTCTTTATGCATAAGCTAGATAAAGATAAGGATTTTCATTTTAATTTACATTAATGTCTCAGAATGAATTATTTCATTGGGCTGAATACACTTTATTCTTCAGAAGAAACAACTGCTAGCTTTTACAAAATAGATTTCCCATGCAGTAGGTTTAATGTTCTGATGAGATGTTGGGTTCAGTGAACAGGGTCCTTGTGTTACCTCTGGGAAGTGTCAGCAGAGTTCCCCTTTCAGCAGCACTTGGTGACTTTCCCAAAGAGACAAAGACGCTTGGTTATATCCAAAAACATCAGGTTTATTTAAGGAAAGGGAGAAGATGGTTGCATAGACACAATTAGTCTTGGGATTAGAGCAGCATTTTGTCAGGACAGGACTTGTTTTATTGATAATATAGTATTCCTTTAGGGGGGTGGAGTTCATTCCTTTGTGCGATTGTTCTCTATTGTTAAATCAATTACTTACAGGGTGTGAATCTCTAATGCCCCTCAATCTCCATATCCCCACCTGTAGTCCATACCTAGGAATATTTTCCATGGCAGTCTCACCCTAAGAACTTTTCATTTCTGTAGCTGGATTAATAACTATGTTAATCATTTCTACCCCCATACCTCCAGTTTCTGCCTTTGTAAAGTCCCCATCCCAAATTTTCTATACTAAGCCTCCATCAGATTGACTCCATAGCCTAAAGGCCTTCTTTACCTTATTTGTGGAGCATCTTATTTTAACTTTTCTTTTAATCAGACGTCTTTAAAGGTGTTAATACAGCAACATCTTGCTGTTGGAAATTTAGGAAACTCAAATGTAGGCTGGGATGTTGAGTAGATGGGAAGCCTGATGTTGTTCTGGGGCCACCTGCTCAGAAGTGGGAACTCATCCTCAAGGTTGAGAATGCTGACAAGGAAATAACATTAAAAAATATTGTTTGGAAGGACCTAGCATTTTTCTCCTGCGAAAGTTGTATTAATTCCCTCTTTACAAAATTTAAATAGACTAGATAATTCAGGTGCGCCTTAATGAGGATAAGTAAAAGCTAGACAGGATGCTTTAAAATTTTCATTAAAACCATCAAAGAACTAATGAGATAGTGAAGAACTGTTGAGCTGGGATCTGGAGATTAGAATTGAGAAAAGACACCTGCACCCAAGGCTGCTTTTGTCCTGAGAGCATTTGCTATTCATTAAGAAACAGCTGAGAAATTGAGCTGTGCTTTTGGTAGCTGTGTGGAGCTGGTGTTACAGAAGTCAAAGCTTGACAGGCCTAAGGTGGGGCAGTGATAAGTCACCCATTCTTTAAGCTGGAATCATGAAGAACTATACCCTCATGCCCTTATAATTGTTAAAGGACATGGAGAGGGGCACCCCAAACCTTCCTGCTCTAGATTTTGCCATCTACTGCATCAAGATAAAACATATAGACCTTTAATGGAAAGGAACTTTAATACAATTAGTGTGCAATACAGAAAAGAAAGAGAATACAATTTCCAAATCAAGCACCCGAAGTTACCTGTCCCCTTGTGGGTAAATGTCCCTCCAAACAGGATTGGCCCAAAGCAAGGCCCGAAAACCTGCCACAAGTCTAAAGCACCTTCTGGAGGGGACCCATAGAAAAAGGTCAGAAACAGCCAGACAAATCTGGAACAAAAAACAAAATCAAAATCAAGATATAAGCTGCCATTATTAACCTTCCCACAGGTCTATCACCCACGTCTGTTTCGACCAGACCAGGACCAAAAAGCAAGCGCAGTTTCTTCACATGTCTCCCTGCTCCACACGCCTCCTCCAGGTCTCCTCCTTGCTCTCCATCCTGCTTCCTTCCTTCTCCTGTCTCCTCTCCAGCTTCTTCTCCTCCCGGCTCAGCTCTACCCTCCTTTGGGTGGGGCAGGGATCCTGGAACTTGCCCTTTTCCTGGGACCACCCTCTTACAATATCAGAGTGAACCAATTGTTTCTCATCTAGGTGAGTCACAGGTGTCTGACAGAAGACAGTGGAATTTTCATAAATATAGGTGAGCCACAGGTGTCTGCAGAAGTCAGTGGAATTTTTATAACTATAAACCAATGGAAATAATGGTATTGAGATGGATATTGGTATGATCAGATATAGACTACAAAGTACCACATTTATTACAATCAAAGAAATAAAAGTCAAGCTTGAAATTTTAAGAAACTGGAAAATACATCTTCCTTGCAGTCAAAGGTGAGTTATGAATAGCTATGTTGTGATAATATTTGAAATTTTAGATGAAGTGGACAAATACTCAGAAAAACTTAACTTTCCAGCACTGAATGAGGAAAATAGAGAATATTACCATTCTTACAATTAAAGAAATGGAATCACTGATCAATAGCCTTGCTGGAAAAAGAATTTAGGCTCATGTGGTTTCAGAGCTGTAAGAAGGAAACAATTCCAATCTTGTGTAAACTCTACAATTTTTAAAAAATACTTACTTCCCAACTTATTTAAGGCTAACATAACCTTAATGTTCAAACATAATAAGTGTAGTTTAAGAAAGGCAAATTATAGTGAAATATTAATCATGAAAAAATCTTAAAGAGAGTCCAACAATATAAACAGCTTAATGCATAATGTTGGATCTATGACAAGGGAATGCAAGGTTAGTTTAACAATGGGAAATCAGGAAGTATATTCTGCCACATAAAAAGAATAAAATAAAAAAAAAAATCTACCTTATCAACCCATGGAGAAAAATGTTACAGGGCAGGGTAAGAGGGGCACTTCAGGACCCCCAAACCTGCCCACTCTAAATGAGTTCTGCCTTTTTCTGCATCAAGACAAACCCTACTGTAGTCCATAAGACCTTTAATGGAAAGGAACTTTAATAAATTAGTGTGCGACAGAGAGAAGGGAAAGAATAGATAAAATAGTTTCCACGTGAAACAGCCTAAGTTACCAATTTCCTCGTGGGTCAATGCCCAGCCAAACAGGTTTGGCCCAACGCAGAACTGCTGAGACCCAAAAGTTAGCCACAAGTCTAAGGTGCCTTCCGGTGCAGACCCATAAAAAAGGGGCAGAAGGGGCCAGGCCAGTCTGGAAGGAAAGGAGCAAAATCAGAACCCAAGTCACAGTAAAGGCTGACATGGTCACCTTTCCCACGGGTCTGTCACTCACATGTCTGTCTCCTTCCATGTCCCCTAAGTCCCTAGTATAAGTCCAAAACGGAGAAGCAAGCACAGCTTATTCGCTTGTGTCTCTGCTCCATGTGCCTCCGCAAGGTCGTCGTCTTTATCCCATTTCTTCCTTTTCTCTGTCTTCCGCAGCTTCTCCCTGCTGCCCAGCCCCTCTCTTCCATGGGGGGGCAGGGAACCTAGAACCTCTCCTTTCCCTGGGGATTACCCTGTTACAACAGGAGTTGATACAATACAATAACTTGTGATTAAAAAAAAAAAATCGTCGTGACCCAAGAATAGCTTAAACCTGAAAAGAATGTCTATAAGAGACATTGTGTTTAATTATGGCCAGTTAACAGCTTTCTGTTTAAAACCAAGAACAAAACAAGGATGCCAATTCCTGGCTAGAGCAGAAAAGCATGAAAATGATAAAAGATAGGAGGATTGAGAGGGAACTAAGATTGCCCTTTTTGTGTAATTGGAAAATCTGAGAGCTAAATAATTAGAATTTAGTTTTTTCGCATAAATGTATATTTCGGTATATACCAATACCAGCCAGTTAAATGTAAAACCTTGTAAAGATAGCCTAAAGCCAAGACAGTAGTAGGTGCTAGAAGAAAAGAATACTGTCAAGGTTGTGGGGGCTGTTGAAATTTTAATTATGTTAGTCTTTCAGATAATAGCAGAGCAAAATCTTGGAGAAGATAAAGCTAGACATGTGGATTCCTGAGGAAAGACACTGAAGCCAGAGAGAACTGAAATCTTGAAGTGGATTGTGCCTGTCGTGTTAGAAGAGCAGCAAAGAGGCCAGTGTGGTTAGAGTTGAGTCTTGGGAGGTGACATGTAGGAGATGAGAGTGGGGAGATGTGGTGGGTCTGAGGTTTGATGACCTACATATAGATCATGTGCAGCCCTTCGAGCCAAGGTCAGGATTTTCATTCCGAGATGGCTGTCACCAGGCAGATTTTAAAAGTAGTGCAATGATCTTGCTTTGACTGCTGAGTCAAAAAAAGAGTATGGAGTGGAGGCAAAGGTGGGAACGAGGTGATCTAGTAGATGGATATTCAATAATAGACACTGAGAGATGGGGTGGATTGTAGTGAATTTGGTGATCTTTAGATGCTGGGTATGTTTTGAAGGAACAACCTATAGAATTTGAAGATGGATTACAAGTAGATGTGAGAAAAAGGATCAAGGAAGATATAGAGGTGATGCCTTGATGACTAGAATGATAGGGTTACCATCATTTAAAATGGGGAGGAAAGCAAGTAGAGTAGGCTTAGAGTAAGGAGGTCAGAAGTTTAGTTGAGATGTCAAGACATCCAAATGGAGATTTTTTTTTAAGATTTATTTATTTATGCATACGAGAGCTGGGTTATAGGCCAGAGGTGTGGGGGCAGGGGAGGGTGAGAGGATTCACCAGAAACAGAGTGGGGAGCAGAACAGGCAGATCTACTAAAATACACTGCTGAGGGGAGCAGCGGGCAAGATAGGTGAGGTCTGCTGCGCCATTTGGGTTAGCTCCCTGGCCAGGGATCGAACTCGTGCTTCAGTGGCTGCTGATAGCTTCATAGTGCTGAGACTTAACCCCTTGCACCACCAGGGAGGCCCTCAAATGGAGACTGTAAATGGAAAAGGTGGGCATGAGAAGTTCTCTCAGTGGCAAAGTCTGGACTAGAGATATAAATTTGTTAGTGTTGTCATAATGCCTGCAGAAGAAAACCAAAGGCACATCTTAGGAAAGATGTAAAGTGAATGCAAAGGCAAGCCACAGATTGGGAGAAGATATTTGTAACATATATAACCAACAAAAAAAGTACAAATCAGCTAGAGAAACCATCCAGATGAAAAATAGCAAAAGACATGACAGTTTCTTTACTGAAGCAGATAGCCCAAAGACCAGTAAACATAAAGAAGTGCACAGTCCCACTAGTGGTCAGGAAAAGCCAAATAAATCACAGCAAGATGTTACCAGAGAATTCTCATGCACCATTGTCAGAGTGGAAATGGTTACAGCCATTTTGAAAGCAATTGGCATTACTTAATGAAGATGGAAATATTCATTGTCTGTGACCCAGCAGCTCCACTTCTGGGTCTATGTAAAGTGTGAGAATGTGCATGTGATGTGTAGAAGGATGTTCCTTGTGGCATTGTTCATAAGAGTAAAAATCTGAAAATTGCCCAAGTACCCATCATTGTAGAGTGGATAAATTGTGATGTATGCATCCAGTGGGATAGTAAAAGACAATAAAAATGCAAAGTATAATTAGACTCAGTTATATGGGTGAATGAAATCATAAATTCATTTAGTAGAAGAAGCTAGACAGAAAAAAATACAAAGTCAAGCAAAAGTAATGTTTAAAAATATCTTGGTAGTAAAATATTTTAAAGGGAGTGGATTTGAGGACATAAAAATACCATAAGAATCAGGAGAATGGGCCTCCCCAGTGGAGCAGCAGATTGAGCGCAGCAGCTGGCCAGGGAGATTCCCACATGGCACGGCAGACCTCTCCTGTCGCACCCACTGCTCCCCTCAGCAGTGTATTTCAGTCGACTGCCTGTTCTGCTCCCTGCTCTGTCTTTGGTGAGTCCTCTCACCCTCCTACGCCTCTGGCCTGTACCCCAGCTCTTGTATAAAAATAAATAAAAATCTTTAAAAAAAAAAAATCAGGAGAGTGATTACCTCTAAGGGATTGGGAGTGATTACCTCTAAGGACTCTGAAACCATTTATGTTTGCAGTGTCACTTGGACTGCATGTGAAATAGCACAAGGAAAGCATGGGGAGTAGGGACTAAATCATGGAAGGATTTGAACGTCCTGTCTGTGAGCTTGAACTTTGCAGATAGTCGGGAGTCACTGAAAGGTCTTGAGCAGGGCGTTGAAATTACAGGGTATGTCTGCTAGGAAGATCCGCTCCTGGACGGAGCCTTCAGGAGGCATTGGCAGTGGCCCAGTGAAGCAGAATAAGAGACCTGAACGAGACCAGGGTCATAGCACAGAAAGAAGAGGGTGTGTTTGACAGCTCTTATGGAGATTGACAGGTAATTTGGTGACTGATGAAATGTGAGGTATTGACTGAGAATAATGGTGCCAGAAACAGAAGGGGGGAATCAGTGTGGGCCTGAGAGGCATTAAGTGGTGATGTACTGAGTTTGCGGTGGGAGGCTTTCTGCTCAGGCAGCTCAGGAGAGCTGTTGAAAAATTAGTTTCTTCAGAGACTCAATGTTCTGAGAGAAAGTTTGGAACTGTTTTTCCAAGCTCATGTTAATAACATAATTGTTCTTGACAATCCGATGACTTAATGTAGCTTTTGTCTTGTGGTGACCTTTATGTGGTCCATTGCAGGTAACTTTAGTCCTTGGTAGTTGGCAATAAACCAAAGATGTTGGTTGAGGAAATGCAGATAGTCCACAGAAAAATATTACTGTTGATATTGAAAATAGGGTGGGGTGGGTGGAGAGGGTGATCTTAGGTTTATTCTCAAGTTGCAGTGAGGAAGCTGAGTTCTTGGGCTGCTGGCCAAAAGGCTTGCCTTTCTTGCCATGGGCTGGATTGACAGCAAGCCCAGACATGTGATTTCATCCTGGGATTTGGCACTCCTACTGAATGTTGGCAAGAGGCCTGACTGACAGGCTAACCTATGTGGGTACCAAGGTGGTTCTCAGGTGAACCACCTGAGTGTCTGTACTTGCTAGAAAGACTTTTGGCCAGAATAAAAAGTCATTTAATGATGAGTTTTGGAACCTCTTATATAAGAGGCCTGGTTTACTGAAGTGGCTCCAGAAAGACTTTGTAAATTATAAGATAGACAATTATTGGTAATTGAGCGGTGCTTATGGCTAGCCTGTTTCAGATCAAATTAATGTTACACTTGGATTTTCTAATCAGCTTGAAGTTTGGTTTGGGACTTCAAATATAATCAGTGACTACAATAGGGAAATGCTCACCTTTTAGTATGCAGAATTTGTTACAGATTTATAGTTGTGTCTTTGCTTATGGCATTTTCAGGTATGTTAGTATATTTTTCATTCTAAATCCTAAATAACAAAGCTTAATTCCACTGAAAATGTCTGCTGCTGAGTCATCTGTTAATTTAATGTGATTTCAGTTCCAGTATATTTTTGGTTAATATTAACAATGTATTGCACAAAAGAGATTTATAAAACTATTTCATACACTTTGAGACTGACTTTGACTTTATAAAAATAATTACATTAAAATTCTGATTTTGAAAAAAAAACAAAACTAAATTTTCAGCCTACCTAAGCATTTTGTTTTAGATATATTTAAGACATTTGTGTTTATTTCAAACACATTAGTAGAATTTGCTTGACTACTTCTTAGTTTGAATGATTTTTTTCTATCAGTAGTTCAGGATCTCTGAGCTTACTGGAAGATTTAAAAATTACTCTTAGTGTTAAGACAATTTAAAATCATGCCTTGATTTTTATATTGAAGATGCTACAAGAGATGAAACTGGAGTTTATTTCTAATAGTCTTGGATCAGCCTATCCAGACTTCCCTTGAGGATTTTTGTTGTCATCAGCTACAGCTTTAAAACAGGCAGGTGGATTCAGGGTGTTGATTCAAACCCTGCTGGAACAAAATTGCTTGAATTTACGTGCCATCTGTTTAACACACAAACAGTTCCTGAATTTTTCTCAGGTAAAACTCTACAGTTATTAGTGTCTGAAGATGCATTTTCGTCTTGTTCATCTTAACTCTCACCTCATGGTTTGGGACATCTCCCTTTGTTTCTCTTTAGATTGGCAGTTTTTCTGTTTCTAGGGTTCTGTTTAAAAACTCCCAGCTCTGCGCCTAAATTGTGTCACCTGTGAGATGACAGCACAAAGCAGGCAGCATGGCTGTTTCAGTTCTCTCTTTTGGAGACGATGAAAACTGTGACTATTTGGCAGAGTTAGATTGCAGGATCGCTTGATAGTTTCCAAATGGGTTAGTGTAGCCCAGGGACCTTACTTGAGTTCTGGTAATGACAGCTTTACTATCAGACTTTCCTTAGGGTATAGCTCCTGAGAGGAAAAAGCCTCTTAAAATTTAGAGTTCTTATTATTTTAGTTTTCCCTGTATTCTTAAAAAAAAAATACCTAATAGGAATTTGATGGTAAGAGACCTTCTGTCTAAATATGAGTATTTTCCTTAAACCAATGAGAGCCTTACCTTTTCTTAGATTAATATTCTGTGACAAATGCTGTTTGGTGTGGTAGTGGGGGTGGTTAAGAGATTTTTCAGCGTTATATTGCTTCCTTTGCCATTTTAATGTACCCCAGGGCAGAAGTATAGTGTTTAAAAAAAGGAGGGGGGAGGACTTTCAAATAAAAATGGCAGCTATTGAAAATATATTGTAGGAACACACAGCTGCTGTTGGAAGAAAAAAAAAAAAAGCAGACTGTTGCAAGTAGTTTATAAGGTTTTAAGACCAAAGTAATTTTTCTAAAGTTTAAACTTACTGTTCATAAACTATTTGAGGACAAGGATAATATCTTAGCTACAGATTTCACCTACTTCTAACGTATGTTACCTACACTGGGAAGACACATAACAAATGTTAAAGTGTTAGGTGAAGATACACATGTTTTGCTGTGATTTCCTTATAAATGGTATTTGTTCATGGGATTCTTCTGTCTCTGAAATGCCAGCCAAGGTCTCTTCTCTATCTATTCCCCTTAGTTCTTTTAATTATGGCTTGGTCTTGCAGAACCTGAGTTTTAAAGAGCTAGCTAAAAATAGACTTGTCACTGTAAGCACCTCCTCACATCTACTTTTTTTCTTCCTGGAGCCCTGTGAAGTTGACCGGCTTTTTTTTGGAGTTGCACATCAAAAACAGTTGGAGGAAGAACAACATCTGTTGAGTCAACTTTTCCAGTGAGATTGGGCACATTCGGGGTGGTGTGGCTGTATATTCCAGTGTTACTTTCAAAGCAGTGGAAATTGTGTCAAATGTGAAGAGGGTTAGGTGTGACTGTTCTTGAGGTCTATCAAGCCCAGTCAAGCTTTTCCACTGGCCAGTGCACCCTATGCAGGTCTAGAAAGAGACAGCATCCCCCTGGCCTGCACGCATGGCTTGCTTTCTTTGTTTAATCATTTGATTTTTCCAAATCTCACAGTTACACTGGCCACTACTAGTAGGTAGAGGAGTCTGAAGTCAACCCCCTTAGGTTTGCTCAGTGTCCGGTGGGAGAGCATGGGCTTTGGGTTGAGAGCAGGATATGAGTGCTGTGATCTGCTACTTTCTAGGTGCATTTACCTTTGTCCTGAAACCTATTATGTTACATAAAATGGAAGTGATCCTGTCTGCCTAACACATGTGAAGAACTTGGTAAGCAGTATCTGCATGAAGAAATGGTTTTGAAAGTAAATTGGGGTTCATCTTGAACCTCCAAATAAAACTATTATATGCTTCATTGTTTTCAGTAGATTTTATTTGACCTCCCCATGGTTCTGAAAATATTAGATCCTGAGACTGTCTTTCCCTTCAACCTCTACTGTGGATCAACAGAAGCCCCCAACTAAGTGCTAGAAATAATGGGTAGCTTTTAATGTGAACCCCAGGTGTCATGTGTTTATTGGAGTTACTTTATTTACTTTTGATTGCGAAGGTTGCAGAACATTAAAAAAACTTTTTGTCTTGCAGTGGCACCATAACCTTATCTTTTAATTGCTTAAGAGACTCCCCCCCCTTTGATTTTTAGGAAAAATGTAGGAAGTATAATGTACAATCTCATTATAGAAAGATAATTGTACTGATTTTTGCCAAAGCATGCTTACTAATACAGTGGGAAATAACATTCAGAATAACTTACTAAGTATGATTTGTAATGGTAACATTTCTTCTCTTGCTACACACATTATGTAAATTTGAATAAACTATCATTCATTTAATAAAAACTGACAGTATGAAAATTTATTTTATTAATTGTGATTCCCATGGAATATAACTTAAAAAATACCGAAGAATAGTTGTTGAAGTTAAGTTTTCTTGTCTCATTTCCTAGCCTCCTAGTTTCTCCCTACAGGGATAACCTCTTATATTTTTAAAAAACTGAAATCTGTGTTTAATTATGGTTTGAACCCGTATGTATTTCCCCTATCATTTCTCAGTCTCTTGGCTAAGAAAGATCAACTGCCTATGAACCTGCACAGTAAATTTTATTTACAAATTTCAGGAACAGGTTATTAGGTATACATCTGGATAAATGAGCAAAAAGTGAGTACGTAACTTCTGGGATGATGTCTCTTAAGTCAATTTTGTCTCTTATTTGGCTTGTGGAGCCAACATTCCTATGGCCTTTGAATGTCTTGATTGTCACATCTGTGTTTTTTATTTTCCAGTTGCAGCATGAGAAAGCCGAACTAGAGCAACATCTCGAACAGGAGCAGGAATTCCAGGTCAACAAACTGATGAAGAAAATTAAAAAACTGGAAAATGATACGATTTCTAAGCAGCTAACATTAGAGCAAGTAAGAATCTGTAGCTCCCCGTATGTATAAGTTTTCCCCGTTATCATCAATGTGTTCTTTTAAGTTTTAAGATGCCTCAAGGAATATGAGTGAAAAATGTTCTTTATCTTTTTCTTCCTGCAATGGGACTTCATTTCCAAAGCAAGCATTGACAGGTCTGCATAGCACCTGCTCACTCTCTCATGCACTTTTTTTTTTAGTCACAATCAATCATGTTTCAGGAGATAAGTTGTGATAGTACTGATTTATGGGCAGGAAATGTTAGGTTTCTTTTGCATAGGGGCAAGAATGTGATTTTACCCACAGTAGAGTTTCTGTGAAAGTTCCTGAAACTGTTGCTGTGGGACTAGAACTTTTCTTTTAGGGATTTTTCAAAACAATAATTGATATTTTTATTCTTTGAATTATTAGCAATAGTATTTGCAACCTATCTTTTCTCGGCTAGGTTTTTGAGACTGATGTAAAGTCACAGGCTTGGTTGTATATTTTGGTTCAACCACTAACTAGTGGTATGACCTTGAATTAACTTTATTAATTTCTCTGGGCCCAAGTTTACCATATGTAAACGAAGATGAACCAACTAAAATCAGCAACAGCAAGCTTTTTAAAGACACAAGTTTTTTAAAAGGTAGAAAGAATTAACACAATATGTTTCTGTTTTCCTTGTTATTTGATCGTAGTTCTTGCCTTTGGGAGGCCAGGCTGGTCTTTTTATGCATTTGACACATAATCTTGGGCAGCAGTTATTAATCTGTTTAAGTTGGTATGCCAGGCAGAAACACCTGTTATCCCTGGCCAAGGTGCTCCCTGATACGTTTATCCAACTCTTGTGCCCTGAAATATTATTTTCCATGAGATAAATTATAAGGGCTGATCACAGTGTACTGCTACCTGGTTTCTATGTAAAATCCATTATATTGATTAAGATCACCTAGCTTTTTGTGATTTGGATTCAGATTGCTATTTTAGTGGTTTTGATTTATTCCAACTTTTGGATCTTTCTCTACATATCAGTCCATGCTGAAAGGTTCTTATATCATCCTTAGGACCACTTTAATTCCATCATTATACCTGAGAATGAAACCTTGATGGGAATGTCAGGTTTGAGAGGAAACCAGGGTTCATTTTAAACTGATCTAACAGACTTTCAATTTACATGTCAATTTTGTATATACCTATGTCAATGGAAAATGTTACCTGTTTTCCTAAACTGATAATGACCCTAAAATGATTTTTCCATACCTTCCAGGGAATGAAAAAAGTTTTATTTCCAGGGCTAGCTATTTTATTTATTTATACACACACACACACACACATATTTGTGTATGTATATATAAAACATTATTTTTATATATACATATCTGCATATATACCTCCAGAATAGTCTTACCATTCATTCATCTTCAGAATTCAGATGCAATATTTTAATTTAGGAGATTTCTTCTCCCTCCACATCTTAAAAATACATAATTCTGAGGTTCTGATTAATTCCCATGATGGGCAATAGTTTCCTTTCTGTTAAAGTTAAAGCTTTGAAGATTCTTGTTTTAGTCCCTTACATACCAAGTAGTTATTATTGGTACTTGTTAATTGACAGTTAACCCAGGTAACAAAGGGAAATTCTCACAGCAGTTGCTATCGTGAGAACTTCACTAGGTTATGATATTCAAGGTGAAGGCTGTTAATAATTTCAACAACTCTTGCATTTTTCTCAGTCTCTTAAGGAAACTTTTTGGGTTGTGACTGTGACCCTCAGGGTTTAGCTCTGGCCACAAGGTGGAGGTAGTGACCTAACATCAGAGAGAGAAGGGCAGAGTGCCCCTATAGTCCCAAGGAGAGAGGATGGGATTGTTGCTGATTTTAACTTTAAACTCTGAGGAGTTTCTTAGAGGGAGACCTAGGAATACATTCTCTGTACTACGTTAATAACTTAGTACACTTTTTTAGGCTTATTTCAAATCTCAATAGTAAAGAAATGGATTTCCACAATATAATGTGCATTGCTAAACTTTATATTAGAATAATTTAGAACACCAAGTCCCTATTTTAATTAAAATGGAGAAATTTAACATCATAAAAATTTCCCTCTTGGTTTTAGGTATGTCGGGAATGATGAAGTGTTGGGGATTTTACTTTTATTTTGCTTAGCTACAAGTCATTTAGTCAGTGTTTCAAGGAAATATCATGATTTTCCTCCAGTAGAAGTTTCATGGATGTGATCTGACCCTCTCTTGCAGTTATTTCTTGGGATCATCATCTGTATTGTATACTACATGTCATAGCCTATGTTACAAATATATCCTATGCTACAGGTTATGATCAGAAGAGCAAAGGTATGCACTACTCTGAGCACTGACAGGATTTCTTTGCTTTTCTGTCTGA